>NW_015505579.1:274024-317905 GCF_001515645.1 Sinocyclocheilus grahami
ATATATATTTACATATGCAGTGTAAATCTAAATTACGAGCTTTCCCCCCCTCTCTCATTATTATAAAACAGGTATGCTACTTTTTCAAGAAAAATCCTCATTCCGACGTAACGTCTACAGCTTAGTCTTATCTAATAATGTGTTTAACACTGTCAGCAAATATGCAACAGTTAGGCATCCAGTTTTTGGAGAACATCTGCACAAACCAAACTTCAGTTAAAACAAGAACACGTTGGGCCTCATTTATCAATCTAACGTAGAAACGAGCGCAGATCTGTGCGCACAAATAAATTTACGACAGAGTTCACGTCTGATTTATGAAACATTCGTATGCCGCCAATCTCATCGTACGAGTGATCGCATGTTGATAAATGTGGCGCCAGAAAACTATCGTCATTTGAATATCACGCCCCTAAAAACACCCTGGTTTAGAAGCCTCGCCCTAGAGTTTACGACACGGAGAAACGAAACCCGGCCAAAAAGAGGAAGTAATCTCGCTAAAGAGAAATTGATCTCACTCCAAAAACACCCGTTAACCTCGTAATTGCAAACAATTAGGCTACATTAATATATGTAATTTATATGTATATTAAAATACTGGTAAATATAAACAGCCTATTTAGTTCCCCTCACTCTACAACAAATATTTTAAATTTAACGGTATTCAGAACAGAACAAGAATGGCGCCTGTGCGATCAGATGGATTCAATCAAATAAAGATATAAAGAAAAGAAATTAAATGCATTAAGAGTGTCACAAAAACGAGCATAACCTATACTTGTTGCACAGTGTTTTTTCCCCCCTTTTGTTAATCTTTTAATTATATTATAGCCTATTATATATTTTGTGTGATCCTATTGATTTTATCCCTTTTAGAAACTTAATTTCTGTTTTTCTCCTTTCACAGAAGCGCTGCAGGTGCATGATGCGACGATTGAATCCTCACGGTCTTGCTGCGCGCATATAAAGCTAAAGCCCTGTACAAAACAACAACAAAAAAAGACATTCTAATCTTACTGATTAACGATCGACTAATGAGCTTCGTTTGACGGTCAGGAATATAAAAATGAACAAAATGCTGTCAATCTACAATTCTCCACCGTATTTACTATGCTGTGCGCAACTTCATATAACTCAAAAACTTGCGTACACGAGCTGAGACCAGACGTGAGATTTGATCGTAGCCACCGCTCACGTCCATATTGATAAATTCCAAATTTTGCGTTGAAACGACCGTACGCTCAATTTTCTGTCGTACGTTCGTTTCGTAAATGAGGCCCGTTATCTCTATAGCTCTGTCTTGGGGTACATGAAGTCCTGCACAATTGTGAGGGTTAAATAATGACTATGCTCACAGTTTTAATTAGGGTGAATTCTTAACGCCTTAACTGAATTAATTACATGTGGTAGATTTACCAGATCACTCAGTGCTGTCTAAAATCTATCTTTCATTTCCCACAATTCTTTTGTCATTCACTGGTATAGTGGAACATGGAGATATGGTGGTTAATTCCCAGCTTATTACAGATGAGGATGGATTTTATTTCAATACTTTCATGAAATTAACCTGTAATAGCTAAGGTTTTCAGGTAGAATAGACTCAGATTTTTTGTTGAGTATGGGTCAAAAAGATCATTAAGGGTGTAAAAACGTGGTTTTGGCTAATAATTGGCCTGCATTGAATTTAACCTTGGTGTTAAATGTATTTGATTGGGTCCAATTTTATTTATATAGTTCACTTCTCAAAAACGAAATAATGTGAAATATGTCCTTATGGACATTAACACAATTTCTCCTCATCAAACATACAGTCTTTCATGTCTTGTTTTTCTGTTTTATGTCACAGGATGCAAAGGGGTTTCTCTGAGAAACAAAGATGAGCGTGACATCGTGGTTCCTGGTCAGCAGCTCTGGTACTCGTCACCGTCTGCCACGGGAAATGATCTTTGTTGGTCGGGAGGACTGCGAGCTAATGCTGCAGGTAGGATTTTCATGTGCCCTTCCATTGAAATGTAAAAAAAGCATGTCTTAACCACATTTGTGAATGCACCAGGAACTGTTGCCTAGCAAGTATAAGTACAAATAATTCTGCAAAATAATATGTTGAATATTAAATATAAACATCATCTTCTGTAAGAAACAGAGAAAATGGTCTACAAAGCTTGCACTACAGCTGTAGTACTTTGTGTTGTTTCATGTTGAAGTACTGTTGGTCAGGGCCGGATTAACATAAGTGCTAGGCGGGGCAGAAGCCCCAGGACCCAAAGATGGAGGGAGCCTGTGATTGGCTGTTGAGGAAAGGAAAAGTAGACGTTGATTGATTGGTTTTTCCCAGTTGTGCTTTAACCTGTATATATACCAGCAACTAGTGTTGTGGGTATCTTTTAATTGCCACACTTTTACTGGAGCACATGGGAAACAAACACCAAAAGTCAATGAAATGGCACTACCTGATTAACCCGCACATTGTGTGAGAACAGCTGGACCAGACTGGTGTCACCCCCACAGCGCTGACGAGTTTGCCGCTTTCGCCACTGCATTAAAGTGATAACCAATGCTTAAACCCTTTGAATTCAACACACGACACTTATAACATTATATGTGAGCAATAACAAATACAAGCATTTCAGTCCACACAGCACCACTATTTACCATGCAGTCACTAACAAATATGGAATTATGGTATTTATTATTAATGTCACTATTAGTATAGGATACATATATTAAATATTGGGTAATATAAAGGCAATAAGTCACTTTTATAGAGGTTGTTTTAGTTTCATGTGCTTAAAATATTTTTCAGTACAAATACCATAGTTTTCTTCTTCATTTGTTGTTGTTATAGAAACCATAAAACCATAGTAATGAGGAGCATAGTTTTTGCCTGATTGATGATCTTACTAATGCTACAGTTAATTCTGGATTCAAGAATTACAATAGCTTTTCATTAGGGCAACTACAAATGAGAATTGAATAGTTCTAATAAACTTTAATTGAAGTAAAATATTAATAATTTAATAATAATAATTTATGCATTTAGCAGACGCTTTTATCCAAAGTGACTTACAGTGCATTCAGGCTATACATTTTTTACCAGTATGTAAATATTAATTCAGCAATTAAGAGCTTGTAATATTAAGGAATATGCAATTGTTAAATGCATTTGCAGTATAATAAAAATATCTATTATTTGTTTCCGTCCTTTATTTAATAATAAATCATTTATTTATTCCAATTGCCCTAAGCCAGCAAAATGTTTATGGGGGATCGTGTGAGCCAGATGGGCTGAATTTTAGCCCAAGTCTGGCCCTGATGATTCTCCTCTTCTAGGGACAGAAAGAACACCTTCTAATAATGAGACTATTTAAAGTAAACTCATTAAGGCATTCGTATGTGCAAAAGTTGTTCCTGCTGTTTTTTGGAAACCTGTTTGCTTTGACTTGATATATCTGGTGTTAATGCATTTATGCTTTTAATGAGTTGTATCCAGGAATATATGCATATATTCATTGTATCTCTGTGTTTGATATTTGATTATTTAAAAAATACTAATTGTTGCTTCTTTTGGGAACCAGGAATCATTTTGCAAGTCAATGTCTATTACAGTATGCAGCATAAATAGAAGGGTGCAAATACAGTTAAATTCAGCGATAAGCTTTAAGATAAGTTTACTTTCATTACACTACTGTAAAGAGATCTTACAGTAGATGAAATGCACTAGAAAAGATTCAAACAGTTCAAAACAGTTATGAGTTTGAGGGTGTACAACATGTCCTACAATATTTACTGTACATAGAATAGTGAAAGTTCTCTCATCTAAAGTATTGCTACTGTGTACCACGAATATATTGTATGTGTAAACAGTGTAAAATCCCTGTAGATGAGCCTGTAGGCCATCTTCCCTCATGCTCATTCCATGCTGAAGAACATAGCCAACTATAGTGCTTTGTATTTCATCAGGAACAAATGTTCTTTCACACCAACCCTTTCTCCTCTTCCTCTTTGTCTCCCACTAGTAGGATTCATTTTCCAAAGCACATAATCACCTGTGACCCTATTTATATTATTCTGAGATTCTGGCTGGTGTGTCATCAGTTTTGCTGCTTAATGTTCACACATGGATAAATGTGTGCTATTTGAGTTCATATTGTGATTCTTGAGGTAATTATATTGTGCGTCTGTGTTTTCTAAATTGAGAAAATTGTTAAACCTTTGCAAAATGACGACATTTTTGTGTGAATTGTGTGATCAAATGTGTGAAAACGGGAAAGGTGTTAAATGTTTTGAGAAACGTGTCTTTGTTTCGGAAACTGAATGAATGGTTTGGAAAATTGGCAGACTAGAATCAGTTCTAGTGTGTTAGCAATCGACTGCTCAGTAAGTAGCTTACTTGCTGCATGTAAAGTAAAGCATTGCAGATCATAGTCAGGGTTGTTCTAATTTGTTGTCAGTTCCGGTCAGCCAGTCTTCCTTATAGGGCACCCTTCCAAAGGGAGGAATAGTTTGATTGGACCTGTGCTACAGCCCTTCAGAGGTAGCTGCAGAGTTTACGTAGTTCACAACCCACAACACACAATGGTTGTCACCATACAGACCCTTGAACTGCACCATCCACAGTGTAGCCAGTATAATGGATGTCATTCAACATGACCACTCCCATTAATTAGTCTGCATATTAATGCACTATTTACTTAAGATTTAGTTGAGCTTTGCTCCTAAGAATCCGTTCATACTATGTGGTACCAAGTGAACAAGTTGAGGATTCTGTTAATCAGGCAATGCAAGGAACTATGAAAAACAGTGCAGGTGTACTTAGCTTACAGCTTGGACAGTGCCATACCACATTGTGTCAGTTCAGACATTTAGGAAAAGGTGCAAGGAATCAACTGACACTTTCATATTCAAATTAAAAGACATATGACTACTGGTGCGTCTCAGTCAGCTCCCTTGTTCAGTAGTCAGGGCACTGATCAGGGAGTCGGCCATTTTAAAGGCTGTCTCAATCGCGAAATCCTTCCAGTGCACTGGAACGTTCGCTCCCTGAAAAATCCCGCAATGCACCGCAAAAACTAGGGAGCATCGGCGCTCACTATGCTCCCTTACCGGAAATAACGTCACATTTATGAAGCGTGAAACATAAACCACATGAGCCAACTCAAATAATATGACGCGCGATAGAAGATTTGAAAAGACAAACCGTTTTTTTTGTATATTTCAACATAAACACACATCGCTAGAGAGAGGAATTTAACACATCTAATTAACATTTATAATAAAAAATAATATAAAAATTAAATTGGTCCTGCATTTTGTTTATTAATTCCAGTGATGACATTCTACTATGTTGTCCGTTGACATTGTACGTAATCATGTCACTCACTGGAATTCGAGTGATCATTGTCTCAAAGTCAACGTGCAGTGAATTAGGGAACTTACACGATCTACTGATTCATGAGCTTGGGAACTAGGGAGCTGATTGAGACGCACCCTACAACTCACCATATTTATTTGGTGCCTCCTGTGAGACCTGCTGCATACTGGTGCCCATTGTGAGGAGACTGTGTTACTTTAGTGGTACCCCGTGAGGCCAGATTATTACACACAGTGCTTGCAAGCCACACACATGCAGGTAAGATTCACGAAGCAGAAGTGTGGGATTTGTTTAATGATTGTAAATATTCAACCAATGCTAACATTACCATTTCCAGTGGAGTTAGGTTTAAGAATAAGCAAGATGTCAGATGTCAACATGTTTTTCTTCCTTTAGTCTCGTAGTGTGGATAAACAGCATGCTGTTATCAACTATAACCCTGCCACAGATGAACACCTTGTCAAGGATCTTGGAAGTTTAAATGGGGTAAGCAACATAGCAAATGTGACTGAAGCTCAGAATATAGGCTTGAAAACATGACTGCACTTACAGACTACTGTTATGTTATCTGGGAAAGACTGGATGATCTCTCCCCTTGGTTTAGAAAATAACTGGACAAAGGTAACAGACATATGCCTTTGGGATACTGTTGCAGATGCACTCACAACAGTACAGATACGATCAATCAACCCTTGAACCAGACCAGTCCCAATTACAAATGTTTTATGGTTAGGATAGGAAACTATCTTAAAGGGATAGTTCACTCAAAAATTCTGTCATCACTCATATCACCTCATATATTTCTGGAACTGTATGTATTTCTTTCTTCTGCAGAACACAGAAGCATACATTCTGTACTCTGAATGTTGTTAACTTTTGACAGATTTCCTGTGATGTTACTCATTTCTAATGAACATTTTCTACTTTGGAAAAAGCATAATAACTCTGGCCTTCCTGAATCTCAAGCACATATACATCTTCATTTGTTTTCTTCTCCCATTTCAGACCTTTGTGAATGACTTGAGAATTCCAGACCAAACATACATAACCCTCAAGCTGTCGGACATTGTTCGTTTTGGATATGATATCCTTTTTCCTGGTTAGCTATTATAGGTATTTTGGCATGAAACCTTGAGGTCTTGCTTAAGATCTTCTTGTTTGTAGAGTTGTATACATTAAGGTTTGTATACATTTAAGTTATAATGTATATGTTCACTTAACGTTAAGAGCACATTCACATGTGTATATTCTTGAGAAGAGTCAACATAAAGTCCCTGAAGAGGCCCTCAAGGTATGGTTTCATCTGTTTGTGTGTATATATGTCTATTTTATGTTTTATGTAATATATATTAATATATCTATTCTTTTTGGTTAACTGCCCCCTGCTGTGTCAGCATGAGAAGTACACCAGTCAGCTGCAAATGGGCATAAAATCTACAGAAAGCAAGCAACAGAACTTACAGGAAGAAAGGTCCAAATTAGAGCGCTCTGAACGCAAGAGTCTCACAGGTGAGAGTGATCAAGAATGACCAAAGTCAGGAGAAAAAAAAGAGTGAGAGAGAGATAAAACAACATTTTTTGTAACATGGAGTACAGCGGGTACTCCATGTTTGTGTGTCAGTAACATTCTGTCTGTTATCACAGCCTTTGTTAATCTCTGTTTATCTGTAACGCTGCAGTACAGTGGCCTGGTTTATTTGTAAACCCCTCCCAGTTGAGCTTTTGGTCAAGTGACAGATCCTAAAGATAATCCTTACGCCTTAGTCCAGCTGCTGGCACTGCACTGACATGTCCATCAATGAGCAGTCTGTTACCATGCACCACATAGCTCATGGACCTCTCAACCTGGAAAGTCAAATGCTGAAAAGCTCATTAAATCCATGTACATACAGGGGTGTCTGAAAGTCTGAAATCACTAGTGAATATGTTCCTACAAGTCATTTGTTATTACAAATTATATTATCAGTTACAATTATAAATTATAGTTTGGGAGAAAACTAAAAATGGAAAAAAAGACATGAGGAAGTAATAATAATAGATGAACAAATAGTATTAGTTATTATTATTATAATTATAACAATTTAGTAATACTAAATTAATTAGTACTTATTTAGTAATACATTTAAAATTGATGTATTTAATTCCTAGAAAAGCTTTCACTTGGTTGTTTGTTCTGTTGTAGTTATGTTAACGTGTATAATGTGCCATTTGAGAAAAAAATTCTAATTATTGTCAATAATATAATAAAAATTTTATCAATAAAAACTTATTTCAGGTAGAAATATATTTCCAAAAAACATACTTTTTACCCACTGAGAGAATTGTGGAGTGTCATTCTCATTTTCTGCCATTTCATACCCGTAAAACTTATTGACTGATCATATGTCATAACACTTCTAATACACATTTTCTAAAGTGGAAATATAAAACAAATTCATCCAGTATACTGGAATCATGAGGATAGTCTATATATTTTGCTTTACAGTAAACAGATATAAGATCTGCTCCAAAATTCTGATCACTTCAAGAATTGCTTGTTGAATAAATTGTGCTTTGGATGGTAACCAACACTTCATCTCTCTTTATTCCTTATACACCCTCTCTTTCTGAGTTTTACCTGTGTAATTGTTCCTCTTCAGAGTCATCTGTACCTCGGCCAACACCATTGTATGGCCAGCCATCATGGTGGGGTGAGGAGGACTCTGGGAACAAGGAAGCACACAATGAAGTAAGAAGGTCGGGTGAGAGTCATTCAGGTAAGTACTTGTCCTCCCTTACAGACACATTTTGTGTGTTATCGATATGGATATTTGTCTTACCATATTTACAGTTTGGTATTGGTGTCTCTTGACAGACATCACAAAGGAGGCCCAGACAGCTGAGGATGAGTTTAACATCACTGTTCAGGAGATCCGTGACGGCCAGGCCAAGTCAACCTACCCGTACCACAGAGAGCCCAGTTATTTTGAAATTCCAACAAAGGAGTTCAATATGCAACCCAAGTCTCCAACAACAGATTTAATCGATATCCCAACCAAAGACACCAATATTCCTCTAATTTCTACACCTCCAGTTGTCCAGAGTCATGCTTCTTTTACTATCGAATTTGATGACTGCATGCCAGGCAAAATTAAAATCAAGGATCATGTGACTAAGTTCTCCTCTCGTCAGCGTAGCAAGCAGCATCCCAGTAATTCTCTGGTAGCCACACCCACAGAGGTTCTATCAGCTGAGAGCAAGGTGGCAGATTGGCTTGTGCAGAGTGATGTCAGTATGATGTGCAGGCGGCCACCCTGTGAGGATGTGTACAGCACTAAGAGTGACTTGGCGATGCATATTCGGACTCTCAAAGGTAAGAGACATCTTGCACTACCATAAAAATGCACTTTCTGTGAGACTCAAATGTATGCATAATGTTCTAATAATAATTATATATATATATATACTACTGTGCAAAATCCTTAGACCATTAGTATTTTCAACAGCAAAAAATGGTTTTAAGTCTGTTATTTCTCTTTTGGTGTAGTGAGTCAGTAGGAAATATCAGTTTACATGACCAAACATTCCTTTTGCCATTATTAGTTAGTTATTAGTTATTAATTATGCCATAACGTCTATTAACTAAATTAAATCAACATTTGATGTGATGCCACTTTGCTTTTAAAACAGCTTTCTGTCCTAGGTACACTTGCACATAGTTTTTCAGGTAGGTTTCTTGAAGTGTCTTGGAGATGTTGCCACAGTTCTTCTGTATTTAGTCTGTCTCAGTTTTTTTTCTGTTTCTTCATGTCATTCCAGACAGACTGGATGATGGTGAGATCAGATCTCTGTGTTGAGCATACTGGCTGCTGTCAGATTCCTTGTGCATACAAAAATCTCACTGGATTATTACAATTAATGGCAAAAAGAATGTTCGGTAATGTAAACTGATATTTCCCACTGACACACTACAGCAAAATATAGAACTAACGTAAAAACATAAATGACTTAAAAACAGTTTTTATTGTTGAAAATACAAGTGGTTTAAGACTTTTGCACAGTAGTGTGTACACACACACACACACACACACACACACATATATATATACTGCATAAATGTCAACAATTCTGTGTTTTTCTGTCAATATGGGGTGCTGTGTGTACATTAATGAGGAAAAAAAATTAACTTAAATGATTTTAGCAAATGGCTGCAATATAACAAAGAGTGAAAAATTTAAGGGGGTCTGAATACTTTCCGTACCCACTGTATATATACAGTATGTGTGTGTGTGTGTGTGCTGTATATAGCTGCAATATTCAGAACATAATGAACATGCTACTAAATTGTATTCCCCTGTTGTGTCCTGATTTTAGCAGAATTCCTTATTATAGAGGAATTTTTTATCACATTATTTTCTTTAGAATTATTTGCTTTAAATTAATGCATTAGAATGACAGCCATAATATAAATTATAAAATATATATGCTATAATACAAAATATATCTTTAAACTTAATAGGACACCATCATGAAGATGGAACCCAGAGTGATTCAGAAGACCCTGTAATGAAAGGACAACGCAGCAAATCACATCATTCCATGCAATCACAATCATCAGTACAGTCACACCAGTCAGCTCAATCCAGGAAATCCGAACCACCCGAATCAGTTCTGTCCCAAGAGTCTGTCTCAATGCAAAAGTTTCATCATCCTCAGTCAGTCTCTACACACAAACACCATCAAGGAGAACTTGATGAAAGCGAGGTTCATCCTGTTCAAGAAGCCTCTTCTCCTCCCCAGACAGAGGTTAAGCCCATTCACCCTGAACCTCACATCCAGCAGGCCTTCATTATTGAGTTCTTTGATGATAATCCCAGAAAGAAGCGGTCACAGTCCTTTACCCACAACTCTGTGCATGCTGACTCCTACTCTGCATTGAAAGCCAAACTAGAGAGACGGAAAGGTCTGACTCATGGGGAAAGGCCCGCCTCTGTGCATGGGCATGTTCCTCCAACACAGCAAATCACTGTTCCACTGAAAGGTTCAAGCCATGGAGGTTCACAGCGATCAAGCTCACTGAAGAGAGAGAAGACAGAAGACGGTGGGACCAGCACATCTCTATTAGGGACCTCGTCTCGCTCTTCACCAGCTATCACCATTAAGCCTTTTGGGAGTGTAGGCAAGAAGTCCAAACTATCTCAGGAATTTACCGCAGAGTTCTTGAAGAATACGGGAAAGACTTCCCCACCTCCCATGTCTGCCCCTCCTGTGATGATGTCCCCATCACTCACTCTTTTACCCTCCCCAGCAGAGCCATCTGCACCCTCATCTGTATCATACCAGTCTTCTCCATCCCAACTACCTGCATTATCCCAGTCTCTTCTTCCAGCAACCTCCCTTGTCTCTATCCCTTCCCAAGCCCCAGGAAGGGGTCCAGTTTCTAGTGCCTCCCCACTCTGCTCAGCTGGGTCACCTGTACCACAGTTTTCACCATTGTTAGTTAGTGGTGTTGAAACTAAGGGCTCGAGGGTGATGCGAACCGAGGAGGAGGACAGTCTGAGTGATGCTGGTACCTACACAATTGAGACAGAGTCACAAGATAAGGAAGTGGAGGAAGCTAGAAGTATGATTGATCAGGTGATAAACCCTTTTTTCTTTTTCTTTGGAAAAGATACAAACTGTATTAGTTTGGTATACATTGGTGTATACCAGAGTCAAAATTCAGAGTAGTCAGTGATTGACTTTAACAATGATATAGCAGGTGTAATATGTAGAAGTTAAGATACTTTTTCCTATCCGGTTTACTATACAGATACAATAAGTAAGCAAAGTTGAGGAGTGGAAAACTGTGGCTCTGTGGCACTTTCAAAGCATTGCGCTGTTTGTTTGAGTGGTCCGAAATGTCAACTTCTGTTTCAACTGCTGGTGTGAGTTTGGGTTGGCATCACCTGTTTGACCTATTTGGTCTGAACAATGGAAGACAGTGATGTTTGAGAAACATGATAAATCATATTTTTTCATATTTCACAGGTGTTTGGTGTTTTAGATGCACCAGAATACAATGGTCAGACTCTTGGAGTTTATAGGCCTGTGATTGATGATGGTAAAGATGAGCAACTATTCTTGAGTCACAGCCATGGTATGGTAGCTGATGTAATGTCAACATCATCACAGGGCCATAGTAGGGACCAAGTCATCTCACTGCAGGTATTGCAATTACATACTGCTCAGACAACAGTGCCCTCCTTCATTACTGAATTACTGCCCCAACTGTGTAAAATAGTGCACAATTAATGAATAATTATGATTGTTAGATGTTACTCTTTTGGTTTTAGGCACATCCTGATGTAGGAGGGCCTAAATGGGTCTCACGCTGGGCCAGCCTAGCAGACACTTACAGTGATCCTGGGGCTACTCAAGGATCAATGGGAATTCCACCCCAAAGTGTACCTGCAGACAGAGGTATATTCATTGAAAACCACTAGTGAGCAATAAGGCTGTGCAATATGGACAAAAAAACTATCGCGATTTCTTGATCAATTTTGCGATTTCGATTTTAATCACGATTTTGACACACACAGACATGCTTTACAGTCATAAATGCATTCAGTGTGAATTTGAAACATATTTCCAAAAGAAAACCAATTAGAGCTTTATCAAAAAGCTGTAACATGTCTCTAGAACAGACATAAGGCAAAATAATCACTAAGTAAAGGTGTAACAAAAAGTCTCTAGAATAGACATATGGAAGGAAAAAAAAAATCCTGTGTCCAGGTCATAGAGCTCTTTGTGGTGTTGCCTCAGATGTTGAACTAGATTTGTTGCGCCAAGTTCACACGTACTCCGTCTGCAGTGCGTATACAGTATGTGTATGCGGTGCAGAAGCAGCATGGACTCCTTTTGCTTTCGCACAGGACGCGTTTGCAGCCCGCTCCTGATCTGCGGCTGTTTACCACAAACACAACATTTATCCATTATTTTGATTTCAAATCCAAACGTTATTTCTGAAAATGCTTTTTCAGCATTGTGATTCTCTTTTATCACAGTACAGTAATACGATATTTCATAGACATATTCACGTTTAAACTCAGTAAATAACTTTGTTTAACTACCACCACGAGTGCCATCTATTATTGCGTTGTTTATCTAAAAGTGCACTTTTCTTTGTTTTAAATCTAGCCAAAAAGCCATGTGTTGACTGTGAAACAGTAGACTTTAATTATATGCATTTATGGTGTAATTACTAAATTTCCATGTCAATCCATGTTAATTTTTACCGCGAATAATGCGCTGTGCATGCAGCACAGCAGAAATAGACTCCGTGCGGAAACGATCGCAGCATGACTGCTGCAGACGCACCGCTCCTGGAGCACACTGCCGGACCGCAATCGCATGCAGTGTGAACGCTCTGATCCGTTAACATGGGTGCGGACAAAATACGCACCACAGAAGGAGTGTGTGAACCTGGCATTACGTTTGTATGCCTGCCTGGTCTGTTCTGTTCTCATGCTCCATTTAGGCGCGCTGCATTCTGATTGGTTCGGATAGCATACAGGAGGTCGGGGGAGTGGAAAATCGTGCTGTAAAGCGATTTAGAAATCGCGCATGCTCAAATCGCGATTTTATGACGATTTCGATTAATCGCACAGCCCTAGTGAGCAATTAAGCATTTCAATACAATTTTTTATTTTATGAATAGTCCAGCAAATTAATAACTATTTTCACTCTTTTCTTTTTGAAGATGACAGTGCGACATCAATGATTAGTCAAAGCTTGGATATCTTGGAGTCAGAGGGCAGTCAAGTTTCCAGGACCAGACGACTACTTCCTCAGGTTCCACCTGGAGAAAAACTGGAGAACACAACCCCCAGTATCTTGATTCGGCATGAAACAAACATGGACCATGAGCCACCAGAGAAAGGTTCCAGAGCACCACAGCAGCATGACTGCACTCAGTGGCTATGTGTCCAAGATGATGTGGACCCAGACAGTCTGAGTGACACTAGCCGTTCAGATGACAGCTCAATCCTTGATAGGAGTGGAAGGAGCCAAGGAAAGAGCAGAACTACAACACATTCACCTTACAAAAATGTAAACCATTCCAGAGGGTTAAGAGAGTTGCCAACACCCACTCCTAAACCCACCTCATTTTATATTGGTTCTAAGGATGGTTCATGCAAGTCAGATGTGTCTAAAAGTCCAGTTCTTTCACAGCCAGAGAGAGACTCCTCTCCTAAGATACCTCCAACAACTGTCTTGATACGACATTTGAATGGCCACGAGTCTAGGCGTCCAGTGAAGCCTAACTCATCAGCCCCAAATCTTCAGATGCATAATAGGGATGTGGTGCCCACCAAAGAGACCTCAACCTCATTTGTTCGACAGGAGAGTTTTACCAAAGATAGGGCAAGTGATAACATTCAAGTCAAGAAACTGCCACATATCTCTAGTCATCCTGCTTTGAGAAGCTTGGATACTGAGGAAGCTGTTCGAGATACATTTCCATATCCTAAGGAAGCAGAGAAATATTTGACATCACCAGATGAAAAGTTACCTGGATCTAGTCAACTATCAAAAACAGGGAGCTGTCCTGCACAAGAGGACTCCCTGTCTGGCGATTCAGATGTTGATACCGCAAGTACTGTAAGCATGGTCAGCTATAAAAATGCTCCTGTCTGTGCAAATAAGAAGCACACATCTGCAGGTGATCTGCATAAAGAGAAGTCATCTTCCGGTTTACAAGACAAAGCACGACAACCTACAGCTCGTGAACGACTATCAGAAAAACGCAAAAATCATGCCTCTGCTGATAATAACAGTAAAGCAGAACTAAGTCGTCATCTACAGCTTCGTCGCAGTGCTGGTAACCGTGGTTCTTTAGACCTTTCGGATAATCAGCATGGTCAACAGCTGTGGCCAGAAGCTGCGGCTTCTGACCATGAGTCAAATTCAAGACCCAACAGCCGCAAAAAACTCACTGCACCCCTGCAGAAGGAGGACCCCAGTAAGATGACCAAAGGAAGCCATCAGGTGCTGACCCGATCCAATAGCCTTTCAGCCCCAAGACCAACTCGTGCCTCCATGCTCCGCCGAGCTCGACTAGGTGAGGCCTCAGACAATGAGGGTGCAGAGACAGACCGTGCCTCTCAGAGCTCCGACCACAGTAAGACTCCTGCTGAAGGAAAGAAACTGTCAAGACTGGACATTCTTGCCATGCCTCGGAAACGCACTGGGTCCTTTACTGTTCCAAGTGACAGTGAGTCCACCTCAAGCAAGCATGGCATTTCTAACCGTCCTACAGAGGCAAATAGCAGTGTGAGGAAGGCTTCAAGTGAAGTGAGGCAGGCTAGCAGCAAAGGGGTTGCATCAGTAGGGAAGCACTCCACCACTCGTAACCGATCTAACCAAGTTAAACACAGTAGCACAACTGGTGAGTGCCTCTCTGTTTATTTATCTTAAATCTCAGAGATGTTCTCTATCTACAGTTCCTATAGACAAGACCACTATAATTTAATTTACAATATTACTGACAATATTGTAATTTGAAGTTTTAAATTACAAACATGATACATTGTTTAGAAATGTTAATTTCCCTTTTTTGTTTATAATTTGAGGTTCTCACCGCAGACAAAAGGATTCAGACTATTCCTCTACTTCAGAGGAGGAGTTTGAGACCAATTCCAACTCTAAACATAAACGTTCCCATGCCTCAGCTTCAACTCAGACACAGACACCACAGAAGACCATTCAAATGAGGCTAAAATGTGTCTCTTTGGAAACGGAAGAGGACGAAACTCAGAATGAGCACTTCCAGAACTGGTCTACTCATAGTGCAGAGATTGCCAGGTTTTTTAACTTTTTTGTTGTTGTGGTGTGAAATGCTAATGCATTAGCTAGTTTGTGATTGATTCATTTTTATATTTTACATTTATACTTACTTCCTTTAGGCTGAGTCACGACCTGGCCAAAGATCTTGCCATTCTTGCACGTGAAATCCATGATGTTGCAGGAGATGGTGACTCCCAGACATCGTCAGGCATAGGAGCAACCACTTCCCCAGGCTCAAAGCCCAATACCCCTGCATCCACTATCTCAACCAGAGAGGAGGTGCACCTAAGATTTGCTTGCTTGGTTAAATGACATCCCATTATATACATTAACCCATTCCATTACCTTTTTAATATAAAGCAGAACATGCAACAAATCTTTATATTCTTCTTATTAGCACAAAGAGGGAAAAAAATTGTAGATAAAATACTAAAGTCAGAGATAAGCTAGCCTGTTCGATTTGGAGTCTTGGGTTGCTATACCATGGTACACTTCATTATAATTATATTGTGTCCCAAAAAGGACTAAGACTAAGGTATAAGATTTTGTTTAATCTTGCAAACGTTTTGTTGTATATTTTCTCTTTTGTGCAGAGACCATATGCATCATTACAGAGGTTCCTGTTACCTCAGGTGCTAAATTCATCACTCATTATCACCAAGTGGTGTCCAAAATTAAAATACTTTCTCTGTGAACCAATATCGATGTACTAACAACTGTCCAATGTCCATCTTCGAAACCTGTTGTTTAAACTTCTGCCTTTTATATGCATGAGGGAATTCCCTAATGCATGGAAACTCACTTGCAAAATCACTCCCTAAGGCTGTGTTCACAAAACAGGTTATGTTCACATTAAAAATATTTTCCAAATGTATCTTGAAGAAACAAGGATCAAAGTTGCTGTGTTGACTGTGAACACAGAACCCTTTTCTATTCACAATTGAATTAGCATGATCATACAGATATCTTCCCAAAGATTTACTCCCAGAAGCCTCCATTGTAATCTGTCTCTTAACATCAAATTTAACCTGCCATTGTCATGTCCACGTGTTCTTACTGGTGCTTTCCCATCCCTGATTAATCTGCAGCTGGTACAGCATATACCTGAGGCAAGTCTGAACTATCAAAAGGTTCCTCCAGGCTCAACTAGTCCAATAGACCAGGACTCAAATATGAACGACCATGAGAGTTCCAGACGGCGTCCCTGGAACCGTGAAGAGGTCAAATTTGGTCAAATCCTTTGCTCATTACACTAATAAACTGATCCATTAGTCATTTACTCAGGGTGTTATGGCCTGCATAGCCAATGGCAGTGCCTCTCAGAAGCTGTATAGATAAATTTCAATTACATAATTTCTAATTTTAATCTTTGATTTTTTTTAATCGCAGGTAATTCTGGACAATCTAATGTTAAACCCAGTCTCCCAGCTCTCCCAGGCTATCAGAGAGAACACGGAGCAACTAGCAGAGAAAATGAAGTATGAAGTAAAATATTTCGTATTTAAAAACAAACTGTGGGTGGGACATCTTGAAGGGATTGTTCTTTCTTCTTCTTTAATCATCTTCTTCTTTTTTTTAAAGATCAGTAGGCTGTAGTTACATCATGTCTACAAAGTACTTGCTAACGGATTAGGGGAATGGAGATTCTCATACTAGAGAATATAGGAAAATCTGTGTAGTCCAGGATGAGTCATCAGTATTTTTGGTCCATTTTTCCCACAACAGAGACAATATATTTTAAATGTGTGTATCTGCTAAAGGTTAATTTTACACTAGCATATACACAGGGGCGTAAATTTCGTCTAACAATTGGGGGGGGGACAATAAACATAAAATTTCTCAAGAGCAATTTTTGAAGGGGACACAAATAATACAGCTAAAATTATATTTGTAAGGAAATGTATGCACAGAGGAAAGCCTTACTACTATTAGTGCAGCTGGGAGACTGAGCCAAATTAGACAATGTCGAGCTGTTGTGGTCGCACCATGACAGAGGTCATGTCAGTGTTGCTAAGTCCGCAGTTTTCACGTGGAATTGGGCTACTTTATCACTGTTGCCGTGGGTTGTTTTTCATGTCCGCAGGTTGAAGCGACCCCAATAACGTGTGTTTTAGCCCCCGGAACCCGATTTTTACCGGGGGACCCACTTGAAACGTGGTTAGTTTGGGCTAGTGTTGAGTAGCAATTGGGCGGGTTTTGTTGTGAAAACCTGGCAACTCTTTCCGTCAAGCAAGTAACGTTATTATAGCTAACATTGCGACTCATTGAAAAATGCATTGGCATCATCTGTATTAAAGAGAAAATAATCAATTAATCCGATGTTTAAGTGAATAAAATAGCCTTGACAGCCTTGGAGTTCCACAACTATTGACTTTGTTCTCTCTCACCGGACTTGTGTGTAGGTGATGTAAAGGAGGAAAGCAGGCATTTGGACAAAAGCACTGTGAGGCAAGGGCAGTAGCCTCTCACTGCAGAACACAAGATCCAGGGGGTGTGGTTGGATCCACATCTAGGGGGTGGAGATTGGTAGGTTTAAGGATCAGGGGGTTGGAGACGGGTAGGTTTAGGTATATGTAAGGTGGGAGGAGTTGGATCTGGATCCAACCACGCCCCCTGGATCTTGTGTTCTGCAGTGAGGACCATCTCGGCAAGGGAGGGGGAGACTCAAAATGTTTCTAAACTTAAAACGCATTTTTGCCCCGTTTGTGTTGTTTTACTACCTACACAATTATTTAAAGTATAAAACATTGATATTTACAATACACAGCGTGGTTTTTAATCATATTTTGAGGGGGGACAACCCTCAGATAGGAGGGGTCCTGTCCCCCCCGACCCCCCTGGAATTTCCGCCTATGCATATACAGATAGTTCAGCTAATAGACCTAGGCACACAATGCCTTTTGATTCTATTAAGATCTTTAAAACAAAGAACTGGCAATACTGTCTAGGTGTTTTGTCTGTTTACTCCCACAAATATTATGTCTCTTTTAGAGCTCTGTTTCATAACAAGACAGAGGTTTGGGAGGAAATAGAGGCAAAAATCAATGCTGAAAATGAAGTTCCCATCCTTAAAACATCTAATAAGGTACATTCCTTCCAATGTAATTTACAAAGACCAAACATTCATTTCAGAGATGTTTCTTTATTTTGTAATACTTTTCCTTACTTCGCAAGCAGGAAATCTCATCTATTCTCCAAGAACTGCGAAGAGTCCAGAGACAACTTGAGGGTGAGTTTATTAGCATTAGATTTTTAACTTTGACCCTGTATACTACACATTCTGGGCCTTCCCTATATCCATTGGTGTTTTATCTTTGTAATACCTCAGTGATCAACACTATTGTTGAACCTGGAGGAATCCTCAACATTCACTCAAAGGGCACTTCTCCCGGGGGAAAGACCAAATCTGCCTCCAAGGAGTTTACCAGCCCCACTTCTACTAATGCCAATGCAAGTGCAAAGCGAGGTCCCAGAGGACCTGAGGGAGGTCGATATGTAGTATAAGCTTACCTTCAACAATGGCATAGCCATTAGCTTGCTCTGCAAAAAGAAGAAGAAAAAACACAATCATGTCAATCATCTCTTTGGGAACTGCCATATTCGTGGCACATTTGTAAAAGAATTGTGAGACTATGTGTTGTGCAAATATGCGGCATATGCTTTCTCTAAGACTGTAGACACACTTCACAAGCTAAAGCAGGTGTAAACATTGTTCTTTTCAACAGTTGCAATCTGTGGCTTGCTCGAATGATTGTCCGTATGCCAAGTTGTCATTCATGATTGAGTGAATGAGTGGGTGTGTCACTGTATTCCTGTACCATGTCTGTTGTGGTCTCATTTGTTGAAAACCATGAGAAAACCATGTAGCATTCAATCCGTGTTCATTGTCAATCATCTAGTGCACTTGGCTGCTACAAATCTTCAGCATGAAAAAATGGGTTAAAACACAATACTTAATAAGTGCTTGCCTTCAACAATGGCATAGCCATTAGCTTGCTTTGCAGAAAAAAAGATTCATCAGCTGTTTTAAATATAATGTTATCAAAGATAAGAATCAAATATTGGTGCTTCTAAGAATATGGCTACTGTTGAATTCCCAGACATAGCGAGTTTAAATGTCGTCAAAAAGTAAGCATCCTTTGGCATAGATTACGTTTCTTTTCGTATTTTTGTTTTGCAACTACACCACACGTCTGGTGTCAGGGTGTTTGTTTATGTGTGTAAGCGAGTGCTAGATTATGTAGAATCATGTGTGATGCTGTGGTGTTGTTGCTGTGTTACAGATGAAAACTTGAAAAACGGGTTATCTTCACCCTGCCCCAATATATTATATGCTTTTATGATTGTATGCAACAAAATGATTGTTTTTAATTGAGGATGACAGAAAACTATAATTGGAGCGAACAAAAAGCAGCTGAATATAACAGGCTATCGCCCTCATGTTTGCATTAGCCATGTATTCTTTGTGTCATATACTCTTATGTATTTGTGATTTTGAATGTTTTAAAAGCATAAAAATGATGTTAAAATATCCTTTAATAAGAGAATGAAATCCACAACAATGACACACTAATATTTAATATTAACAGGGTAAAACAGGGTAAGATACCCCTTGAGGCAAGATGACCCCCATCTTAATTGCTCTTCTTAAAATATGAATACATAAAATTATATCTTTGGGATAAGATGCCCCTCCCACAATTGGCCCAGAAGAGCATGTTGTTACTAGTGTTTTTA
The DNA here is from genome assembly GCF_001515645.1 of Sinocyclocheilus grahami. Taxonomy (NCBI): domain Eukaryota; kingdom Metazoa; phylum Chordata; class Actinopteri; order Cypriniformes; family Cyprinidae; genus Sinocyclocheilus; species Sinocyclocheilus grahami. Next base: position 293,940 of record NW_015505579.1, read on the forward strand.
ATTTAATACGTAGATGTATATTGAATAATTCCATGAATTAGATGTCCATTTCAAAGATTTTCGCTTTTCATTAAAACCTGTTGGCTAACTGAGTGAAATCATTCAGTTTGAATTTATAGTGTTGCTGTAATGGCATATCTTCAAAATATGGGCAACTAAATATGTAAATATTCATATGCTGTATAATGTAGTAAATGCATATTGTTCTTAAGGGTGGCATCTTATCCATCTTACCCTAAATATTTTATCTTGAGACTGGCCAATATATAATTATTGTGACAACCAGTACCTTCTAATTACTACAATGTGAATGTGCAGTGAACCATACAAACTACATACAAAAACAATAGGTTACTTGCGTAACCCCGGGTCAGTGTTGCTAAGTCCGCAGTTTTCACGTGGAATTGGGCTACTTTATCACTGTTGCCGTGGGTTGTTTTTCATGTCCGCAGGTTGAAGCGACCCCAATAACGTGTGTTTTAGCCCCCGGAACCCGATTTTTACCGGGGGACCCACTTGAAACGTGGTTAGTTTGGGCTAGTGTTGAGTAGCAATTGGGCGGGTTTTGTTGTGAAAACCTGGCAACTCTTTCCGTCAAGCAAGTAACGTTATTATAGCTAACATTGCGACTCATTGAAAAATGCATTGGCATCATCTGTATTAAAGAGAAAATAATCAATTAATCCGATGTTTAAGTGAATAAAATAGCCTTGACAGCCTTGGAGTTCCACAACTATTGACTTTGTTCTCTCTCACCGGACTTGTGTGTAGGTGATGTAAAGGAGGAAAGCAGGCATTTGGACAAAAGCACTGTGAGGCAAGGGCAGTAGCCTCTCACTGCAGAACACAAGATCCAGGGGGTGTGGTTGGATCCACATCTAGGGGGTGGAGATTGGTAGGTTTAAGGATCAGGGGGTTGGAGACGGGTAGGTTTAGGTATATGTAAGGTGGGAGGAGTTGGATCTGGATCCAACCACGCCCCCTGGATCTTGTGTTCTGCAGTGAGGACCATCTCCGCCAGGGAGGGGGAGGCTCAAAATGTTTCTAAACTTAAAACGCATTTTTGCCCCGTTTGTGTTGTTTTACTACCTACACAATTATTTAAAGTATAAAACATTGATATTTACAATACACAGCGTGGTTTTTAATCATATTTTGAGGGGGGACAACCCTCAGATAGGAGGGGTCCTGTCCCCCCCGACCCCCCTGGAATTTCCGCCTATGCATATACAGATAGTTCAGCTAATAGACCTAGGCACACAATGCCTTTTGATTCTATTAAGATCTTTAAAACAAAGAACTGGCAATACTGTCTAGGTGTTTTGTCTGTTTACTCCCACAAATATTATGTCTCTTTTAGAGCTCTGTTTCATAACAAGACAGAGGTTTGGGAGGAAATAGAGGCAAAAATCAATGCTGAAAATGAAGTTCCCATCCTTAAAACATCTAATAAGGTACATTCCTTCCAATGTAATTTACAAAGACCAAACATTCATTTCAGAGATGTTTCTTTATTTTGTAATACTTTTCCTTACTTCGCAAGCAGGAAATCTCATCTATTCTCCAAGAACTGCGAAGAGTCCAGAGACAACTTGAGGGTGAGTTTATTAGCATTAGATTTTTAACTTTGACCCTGTATACTACACATTCTGGGCCTTCCCTATATCCATTGGTGTTTTATCTTTGTAATACCTCAGTGATCAACACTATTGTTGAACCTGGAGGAATCCTCAACATTCACTCAAAGGGCACTTCTCCCGGGGGAAAGACCAAATCTGCCTCCAAGGAGTTTACCAGCCCCACTTCTACTAATGCCAATGCAAGTGCAAAGCGAGGTCCCAGAGGACCTGAGGGAGGTCGATATGTAGTATAAGCTTACCTTCAACAATGGCATAGCCATTAGCTTGCTCTGCAAAAAGAAGAAGAAAAAACACAATCATGTCAATCATCTCTTTGGGAACTGCCATATTCGTGGCACATTTGTAAAAGAATTGTGAGACTATGTGTTGTGCAAATATGCGGCATATGCTTTCTCTAAGACTGTAGACACACTTCACAAGCTAAAGCAGGTGTAAACATTGTTCTTTTCAACAGTTGCAATCTGTGGCTTGCTCGAATGATTGTCCGTATGCCAAGTTGTCATTCATGATTGAGTGAATGAGTGGGTGTGTCACTGTATTCCTGTACCATGTCTGTTGTGGTCTCATTTGTTGAAAACCATGAGAAAACCATGTAGCATTCAATCCGTGTTCATTGTCAATCATCTAGTGCACTTGGCTGCTACAAATCTTCAGCATGAAAAAATGGGTTAAAACACAATACTTAATAAGTGCTTGCCTTCAACAATGGCATAGCCATTAGCTTGCTTTGCAGAAAAAAAGATTCATCAGCTGTTTTAAATATAATGTTATCAAAGATAAGAATCAAATATTGGTGCTTCTAAGAATATGGCTACTGTTGAATTCCCAGACATAGCGAGTTTAAATGTCGTCAAAAAGTAAGCATCCTTTGGCATAGATTACGTTTCTTTTCGTATTTTTGTTTTGCAACTACACCACACGTCTGGTGTCAGGGTGTTTGTTTATGTGTGTAAGCGAGTGCTAGATTATGTAGAATCATGTGTGATGCTGTGGTGTTGTTGCTGTGTTACAGATGAAAACTTGAAAAACGGGTTATCTTCACCCTGCCCCAATATATTATATGCTTTTATGATTGTATGCAACAAAATGATTGTTTTTAATTGAGGATGACAGAAAACTATAATTGGAGCGAACAAAAAGCAGCTGAATATAACAGGCTATCGCCCTCATGTTTGCATTAGCCATGTATTCTTTGTGTCATATACTCTTATGTATTTGTGATTTTGAATGTTTTAAAAGCATAAAAATGATGTTAAAATATCCTTTAATAAGAGAATGAAATCCACAACAATGACACACTAATATTTAATATTAACAGGGTAAAACAGGGTAAGATACCCCTTGAGGCAAGATGACCCCCATCTTAATTGCTCTTCTTAAAATATGAATACATAAAATTATATCTTTGGGATAAGATGCCCCTCCCACAATTGGCCCAGAAGAGCATGTTGTTACTAGTGTTTTTAATTTAATACGTAGATGTATATTGAATAATTCCATGAATTAGATGTCCATTTCAAAGATTTTCGCTTTTCATTAAAACCTGTTGGCTAACTGAGTGAAATCATTCAGTTTGAATTTATAGTGTTGCTGTAATGGCATATCTTCAAAATATGGGCAACTAAATATGTAAATATTCATATGCTGTATAATGTAGTAAATGCATATTGTTCTTAAGGGTGGCATCTTATCCATCTTACCCTAAATATTTTATCTTGAGACTGGCCAATATATAATTATTGTGACAACCAGTACCTTCTAATTACTACAATGTGAATGTGCAGTGAACCATACAAACTACATACAAAAACAATAGGTTACTTGCGTAACCCCGGTTCTCTGATAGCATTAAGAGAGGTGTCTCACTATGGGATACGCCCCTTCCGCTTATTCCTCAGAAGCCCTATTACATTACGCCAGCCCCAATTGGCTGGCAGACGTGACGTTGTGTCTGGGAGTGGCCTCCCCACCCCTAAGTATAAAGGGAGCGACACAACATCACTCCGACATTCAAAACAAACACACCTCTTCCTCGCTTCGCACAGCAAGGAGGGTGATCTGGTGAGACACCTCACTTAATGCTATCAGAGAACCGGGGTTACGCAAGTAACCTATTGTTCTCTTTCAAGCATACGTTTTGGTGTCTCACTATGGGATATCCACACTCCCGTATTGCCAGATAGCCTGCCTCGAAGTCTCCTGCCAACCACAATAACCGCATCCGGGGCTGAACGAGTCATGACTCATGACTCACATTCCTACGCTCAATACTGCATGTGCTAAAGTTTGAGCTGTAACATCCAGTTTATAAAACCTTGCAAATGTATGCGGTGAGGACCAACTCGCCACTTCACAAATATCCTGTAACGTGACTCCTTTAAATAGAGCCCACAAAGTTGACATTCCCCTTGTTGAGTGTGCACGTAAACCAGGTGGGGATACAAGGCCCTTACTGGAATATGCCAACGAAATCGCCTCCACTATCCAGTGCGATAAACGCTGCTTAGTAATCGGCTTCCCCGTACGAGGTTTCATCCAAGATATAAACAGCTGATCACTCTCCCTGAACCCTCTGGTTCTTTCTGTATAAATGCGTAAAGCACGAACTGGGCACAATGCATTTAACTTTTGCTGTTCTGATGAAGCAAAAGGTGGTGGATAGAAGGCTCTTAACTCAAGAGGAATGATAGCATTAACTATTTTGGGCATGAATGCAGGATTAGGTTTCAGAACTACCCCTGCATCCCCAGACATGAACTGCAAACACGCTGAATGCACTGAAAACGCATGAATCTCACCTACGCACTTTATATATTTTGAAATCAACCTTGTCCAGCGGCTCAAATGGGGATATGGAAAGAGCATCAGAATCAGAAGGAATTTGACATGACGACAGGAGCTTCCAGTGTAGAAGAAAGTACAAACATAGTGCAGACATACATGATAGTGCAGACATACATAGTGTTATATTACATCCCTGTTGTGTTATTCCTAATATAATAAAAAAAAAAAATGTAAATAATGTACTATATACAGAAATAGAAGTATAGGAAAAAATTTATTGTTTAGGTAAATGTACAGATATGTTTATTAGTTAGTTGTGATGGACGATGTATAATTATGAAAGATTAATTGTTCAGGCTGAATATAGCCTGTGGGAAAAAACTATTCTTGTGCCTGGCTGTTCTGGTGGTCAGTGCTCTGTAGCGCAGACCAGAAGGCAACAGTTCGAAGAGAGAATGGGCTTGGTGTGAGGGGTCCAGGGTGATTTTTTTAGCCCTTTTCCTCACTCTGGAGATGTATATGTATATATACAGTATATAGATCTTGGAGGCTGGGCAGAGGGGCACCAATAATCCTCTCAGCAGTCCTGACTGTCCGTTGTTGTCTCTTGATGTCTGATTTGGTAACTGAACCAAACCAGACAGTTATGGATGAACACAGGACAGACTCAATGATAGCAGAGTAGAACTGTTTCAGCAGCTCCTGTGGCAGGTTGAATTTCCACAGCTGGCGAAGGAAGTACAACCTCTGCTAGGCCTTTTTTGCAATGGAGTCTATGTGAGTGTCCCACTTCAGGTCCTGAGAGATTGTGGTGCCCAGGAACCTGAATGACTCCACTGCAGTCACAGTGCTGTCCATGATGGTGAGTGGGGGGAGTGCAGGGGGTTTTCTCCTGAAGTCCACGATCATCTCCACAGTTTTGAGCGTGTTAAGCTCCAGGTTGTTAAGACTGCACCAGACAGCCAGCTCTTTAACCTCCTGTCTGTAAGCAGACTCCTCTTCGTCCTTGATGAGGCCGATGACTGTAGTGTCGTCTGCGAACTTCAGGAGCTTGACAGAGGGGTCCTTTGAAGTGCAGTCATTCGTGTTGAGAGAGAAGAGCAGTGGGGAGAGGACACAACCCTGGGGGGCGCCAGTGCTGATGGTGATAGTCCTGGATGTGAGTTTGCCCAGCCTCACTAGCTGCTGCCTGTCTGTCAGGAAGCTGGTGATGCACTGACAGATGGAGGTGGGCACGGAGAGCTTTGTGAGTTTGTCTGAGAGAAGGTCAGGCATGATGGTATTGAAGGCCGAACTGAAGTCCACAAATAGGATCCTTGCGTAATTCCCAGGTCTGTCGAGGTGTTGCACCAATCCCAAATCCCACGAGGGGGAAAGCAGTTTTGAAACTGGCAAAGCGCAGCGCGCCCTTCATGAACCTGCATACCAAAGGATGCTGTCCCACAGTTTTGTTATCAAAACCAATGTGACAAGCAGATATAGCAGCCAGAAGCACTGTTATTTTTGAAAATGCTTTCCCTTGGTCTATCAAATCCTGAAGAAATGATAGAACGACTGCCACTGCCACTGAACACTGAAAGGGAATCTAGACCAGCACCAGCCCGATCTAGACCGGGTTCAGCCCGAACCCCCTGCACTGCACCATCTCTTATCCTTTTCACTTCTCTGCTTCCCCTGGCCCAACTGGGCTCTATTTTCCACACAGAACATCTGGGAACTTCGAAACAATTCCCTTGTTGAACTCTGAACATCTGAGGGTCGGGCGCTAGTGAACAGGGGGGCTGTGGGCTCCTTTCCCCGGGAAAGACCCCATCAAACTGCCTTCTTCTTCCTCCTCGCTCCTTGAGGATGGGAGTGAGGATGAGGTTGAGGAGCTGGCTGGACCGTCTGAGCTGTTGCAGGCGGATAGTTCTTCCTTGGCCAGGCAGTTCTCTGTTCTGGGACTCCGCTGTGACCTGCTGCATTCACGTTCAGTCTCTGCCATCTAGGAATGCGATAGCTGGGGGTTGGGCAGGCCGTAACTTGTGCGAAGGTCTGCCGAGGTGGCGGAGGGGATGCAGTCTGTGCCTTTCTAGGCATACAGAGCTGCAAGGTCTCATCATCCCTCTTCTTTTCCTCGCATCTCTTTTGCATCAGTGTCAGAGCCGAGCCAAAAATGCCCTCTGCGTCCAGGATGGCTTCTTTTTCCCTGTCAGAGAGATTTGCCAAGTTAAGCCAATGTCCTCTCTCTTGAATAACCATTGTGGCCATGGCCTTGACCCCATGGCTTGAACGCGCATCTCTGAAGACGCAGAGACAGATCCGTAACGACACAGATCTCTTCCCAGTGTGTCTGACCTGGCATGGTCAACGCTTCGTCCTGCAATTCCGCTTGGTACGTGGTCAGCATAGAGGTCGCGTTCAGAGCCCTGACAGAGAGTAACTGCTTTATAATCGTGTTTCATCATGCTTGACAGGAAACGGTCCGCTTTGGATGGTAACGTCGGATTTGCAGCCACCGTGTGCTTTGGGTGCAAGTGCACGGCAACTAATGGCTCCATGGGGGGCATTCGGAGAAGTTCTACCTTCTCCATTCCCTCCACATCGAGAGCGGATTCTCCCAGCATGGGCATCCTTCTAGGTCACCGCAACCTCCTCCAGGAGCTCTGGAAACACACAAATCAGAATCAGAATCAGAATCAGAAAGAGCTTTATTGCCAAGTATGTTTGCTCCCAAAGGAGCTGCCGTGCTACCCATTTCGCTCTCGGCAGCCTCTTACACTCGTAGCAAGACTTTACAGTCTCTGCTACCACGGTCGCCATGGAAAGTTTAGTTTCTCTGCAGCGAGTTTGCACATATCTTGCAGGTCAACACTGAGAAGAGGGGATGGTGCCCCGTCCGCATCTTCCGTGGATCCCGCCGTGGCGAGGGGTTGTGCCGGGTGTGCAGGGAAGAGGAAAGAGAAGTCCTCGAAATCTTCCTCTCCTTCAGAGAGGAGAAAGTCCGGTTGTCCATCTTCCTCAAAATCAAGCGCGTCCTCTTCCTCGTCCATGCTGAGCACACTGGGCAGAGGGACACAAACGTCAAACTGGATAAAGCTGCCGTGGTGGGCAGCTCTACAGGGATAGGTACCTGCGGAGTGGCAGCTGGAACGGGGCTAGGTGACATGAGGGGATCGTTGCCTGACAGGCTATCTTGGTTTGCTAGTCTGCGACGAAGGCTCTTCACAGTGAAGCGTGCGCAGTTTTCACAGGAACCGAGGTTCTCGATCGCCAATTGGGCATGTTTCAGCCCAAGACATGCAGAGCAGACCTGGTGTGTGTCCTTGCATGAAATCTTGTTGTTCGTCCAGGAGTTTGTTAAAGGTTTATCTAATTTGTAGGCTTCTGGTGTGAAGTGAGAAGAGGTTTATGAATGTCGCAGTGACGTTGTGTCGCTCCCTTTATACTGAGGGGTGGGGAGGCCACTCCCAGACACAACGTCACGTCTGCCAATGTAATGTAATAGGGCTTCTGAGGAACAAGCGGAAGGGGCGTATCCCATAGTGAGACACCGAAACGTATGCTTGAAAGAGAACATCTGTCTACCAGGGTCCCATTGACACATTAAATTATTTAGTAAATGACATGTTATTGTGATCTTCCATTACAACATTTATTTTATTTTAATTTTATTTGTTTACCATTCAATGTAAAATGTCTTTGCAATCCCTGGCTTTGAGGTAAATCTTGGAAAAAAAAAACGAAATATCTGCACTAAGAAACTATGGTATACCGCATAATTATTTTTATTTTTATGTTTTAGCAGCTCACCATCAAACAGTTTGCTTTAGTTTTGGCTGTGTGTTATGGATGGTTTAATGTATGTATCAAATGCAGATGAGATAATTATTTTGGAATTATTGCATGTGTGCCATATGTAATGTAGGTGAGCCAAAGCTAGGATTTGTGTACAGCTGTGTGTGTGCCCAATTATAGAGCAGTACTGCAGCAGTTGTTGATGAACAACTAACATTTATAAAGTGCAATTGTATGTTTTGTGCTGGAGTACTTATGCTTTCCTTATGTATTCCTAAATTTATTCTACAGTTTTCTTTGTCACCCACAATACAAGCCCTGTAAATACATTGCCAGCGTTGAATGTTTCATCTATATGCAGTGTTATATTCATATTGGGCATTCTGTTGAATTAATCTCAATGGCTTTGCCCTGTGGCAACTGCAATTATCTTGTGATAACATAGGTTCCACATCTACATTTCAACTGTGCAAATCAAACATCCCGATACAGCTCAAATTAAATCCAAATCCAGCTTTTGCTAACAATTTTTTTAGTTTAACAATGTCACCAATATAATTTATTTTATCAAGTGTACTACACTTTTCTAATTTGTAATACATTTATTTAAGCCATTAATACCTCTTTTACACAAGTATTTTAGTGCAGGAAATATATTTGTACACCATATCTTTTTACAATTTTGAAGATTTGCAGTTAAGTACAGTGGAGAGTGCATTCTGTGAGACTTGCATAAACACACAGGTCCAACAATATATTACTTTTATGGATCAATGTGGCCACCACCTTTCTTTATTAACACTTTTGTAAGTCTGTTGTTGACAGCATACAATTGACGCAATCCCAAATGATAACCAGGGGCCTCATTTATAAAATATACATATGCACTAATTTTATTTTAGAGTTTGAGTGTGCTAAAATCCCTGCCTTTAACATAGTATTTAGCATAGAAAAGTGCTTAGTGCCAACTCAGGTTCAAAACAGTCGTACACCTTGTGGCAGAGTTGGAGTACTGCATGTATTTGAAAACTAAGTAATTCTTGCCACTTTTTTATTTATTGAAGTAAAATAAATTATTTTATTTACATTTTATTTAACAAACAGTATAAACTTTGCTAAAGGGATTGTTTTGAACAAGTATGAACATTTAAATAAACACACACATATATATATATATATATATATATATATGAATATACCCTTGGCAAATATGTTTAAATTTACAATTTATGAAATAAATATTTTTCTCCAATACAGTAAGAGGACGTGTGTCTATATCTTCCTAATGCACGGTGAAGAGGAGAGTTTGAGTGGCCAAAGACTCCAAGGATCACAGCTGGAGAACTGTAGAAAATAGTTGAGTCTTGGGGTTCAGAAAGCTGGTTTGGGAGGGTTTCAAGAAAAAAAGAAAATTCTCTCATCCAAAAACAACTCCAGCATATTTATTTGCTAGATATGACTGGAACTTTAAACAGGACTGGGTTCAATGGTCAGATGAAACAAAAAAAATTAGCTTTTTAGCAGCAAACACTCAAGATGGGTTTGGTGCACACAGGGATAAAAAAAAGTACCCCATGACAAACAATGAAATATACTGCTGGATCTTTAATGTTGTGGGCCTATTTTTCTGCCGGAGATCCTGGATATCTTGTTCAGGTAGATGGCATAATGAATTCTATAATACACCAATGGATAAAAAATTTAAAACTGACTGTCCATGCCAGAAATCTTATAATGGGCCATGGTTGGATCTTCCAACAGGACAATGATCCACAAACAAACATCAAAATCAAAACAAAAATGGGTCACTGAGCAAAAAACGAATATTCTGCCCAGGCCAACCTAGGTCCCTGACGTGGACCCTATAGAAATTGAGTGTGGTGAACGGAAGAGGAGAAGCATCAACATGCAGTTGGAAATCTGAAGGGTCTGGAGAGATTCTGGATGAAGGAATGGTCTCTGATCTCCTGTCAGATGTTCTCTAAACTCTTCAGGCATTATAGGAGAGATTCAGAGCTGTTATCTTGGCAAAAGGGTGATGCAAAAAGTATTGAATAAAAGGGTATGATTAATTGTGACCAATGTGTATTAGAAAAAAACATTTATTTCATAATGAGATTTCTCTCCCAGCTATTTTATATATATATATATTTGTATGAAAAGGACCACCTTGCCACCTCATACATTTAAAAGATGTTTAAACAAAACAAACCACTTTTATGATTAAAAAAATTTTTTTTTTTTACACAATCTGTTCTCTATTATTAAAACATATTGTTCTGCAATCATATACTATGGGAGTAGTGAAAAGCACATTTTTCTTAAGGTATGCCTGTTGTACTCCAAGCACATTTCACATCAAATGTGCAACACTTTTGTATGAAAAGGACCACCTTGCCACCTCATACATTTAAAAGATGTTTAAACAAAACAAACCACTTTTATGATTAAAAAAAAATTTTTTTTTTTACACAATCTGTTCTCTATTATTAAAACATATTGTTCTGCAATCATATACTATGGGAGTAGTGAAAAGCACATTTTTCTTAAGGTATGCCTGTTGTACTCCAAGCACATTTCACATCAAATGTGCAACACTTCATAAATGAAACCCCTGGAGACTACTTAAAATTGAAGTATTAAAAAAATAATAGAAAGAATGTATTTTAATTAAATAGTTTCAAACTAAAGTTCTTCTTAAATATATCTTGTTTACCATATCCCATCAAAAGACATCTGTTTTGTCTGGTATACAAATGCGTTATTCAAGTCTTGTCTGATACCCAAAATCAGTTAATAAAACTGTATTAACAAAGTCTTGTAACAGCCTGAGAGGATGACAGATAAATGGTATTAAAAGGAGTCATAAATGCTGTTGGTTTGACTATATAAGAGTTGCATTAGATAAAACAACACTTTGCTCTTGAGGCCTAAAGACCACAGTCATTTACATGGGACATTAAAAAAATATGTGCTAGTCTGCAAGTTGAATTTTCTTTGGTTTTATTATGGAGTGAATTTTCACTTTCACAAGTATTCATTGATGCATTTGTAATAAGTCAGACAGATATGGAATCTATAGAATCTTAATAAATAATGAGAGAGACGCAGTGATCAGTGAGAGATCTGTTATCATGGGCTGCTAAACCAACAGTGTTCCAGATGATAAAACATGTAGGGTTAATATTTATCTTGTAACTTTGACATTCCCCAAAACCTGATGTTAAATCTGATTTATTGTGAAGACCACAACAAATCTTAAAATAAGCTTAAGTAACATCATTGGTGTAAGCTTAAGAAAATCATTAAAACTTATTTGAAATCATTTTTGAACATTTGGCTCCAGTCTCCTGGACAAAAGGCATCTATGCCTAAATCCATTAATCAAAGACTAGGTTTAGGTACAAAGGAAAAAACCCTTTGTCCCATGCCTGACATCTACTAAAACAAACTTGAAAATGTCTTTCAGTTAAAAGTAAAATAATTATTTTTAAGTGGTCTGTTACATTTAGAGTTTAGCCGAATTACACTACTCTGCCAGGGCTTATTTTGTAGTATAGACTAGACTTTATCCCTGCTAAAGAAATCTTTAGATCAAATATGACATTAATTGAAATACCTTACCCAAAATGTATAAATATTTATAAACAAGTATGTCATTTATGTAAAATGACTACCAAATACATATACAGTGGGTACGGAAAGTATTCAGACCCCCTTAAATTTTTCACTCTTTGTTATATTGCAGCCATTTGCTAAAATCATTTAAGTAAATTTTTTTTCCTCATTAATGTACACACAGCACCCCATATTGACAGAAAAACACAGAATTGTTGACATTTTTGCAGATTTATTAAAAAAGAAAAACTGAAATATCACATGGTCCTAAGTATTCAGACCCTTTGCTGTGACACTCATATATTTAACTCAGGTGCTGTCCATTTCTTCTGATCATCCTTGAGATGGTTCTACACCTTCATTTGAGTCCAGCTGTGTTTGATTATACTGATTGGACTTGATTAGGAAAGCCACACACCTGTCTATATAAGACCTTACAGCTCACAGTGCATGTCAGAGCAAATGAGAATCATGAGGTCAAAGCATTATCCCTGCTAAAGAAATCTTTAGATCAAATATGACATTAATTGAAATACCTTACCCAAAATGTATAAATATTTATAAACAAGTATGTCATTTATGTAAAATGACTACCAAATACATATATGTATATCTACTATATCAAGTATGTAAATGGTACAACAGAAAGAATGCATGTACAACAAAAAATGTACAACAATATTTACACTTTCTGCCTGACATTCAGACCATTAAAAATCCACAGGTTTCTCAATATCAGTAGGCTACATGATCATACAGTGTGCAAAATACCAGTAAAATAGCATGCAAAATGTAAAGAATATTAGTTTTGAGGTTTAAATTTGCCAGAAGATTTCTCTGTTTTATCCTTCCTGGTCTGTGGAGCCATTAGAGGTGACTTCAGCATGATATGTGCTGCCCATACATATTTGTCTTCAGTGTTGAAAACATAAAAGAAGAGAGAAATTAAAGAAGCAAGTATTTCACAGCCAATTTTCTGAAATTTCTGAAACATACAATAGATGTACCTTAAAACAAGTGATTTTATCTTATGTTTTGGAATTTTTCTCGGAGATTCTTGACAACACTGTGTTGACTAGAATCAGCCTTTTTATCAGAATCCAGTGCATTTTTAACAGCATTGTCTAAGTGTTCACTATAGGATGAAGCTTTCTCAATTTTTTTGCACCTCTCAATCCTAGGTAACTGTTCTGTCTTAGATCCTCCATCTTCCCTCAAACGGTATTCCTCTGACTCCTGATATGCCCGACAGCGGTCAATGACAGCCATGATTGAGATCTTCTCACGAGATGTTGGCGAACGAATTTGGACGTAGCTGTCATCTGTTCCATCTGTTGTTATTTCCTGTTTCTTGCACTCTTGTGTAGGCTGATCCATCTCTACTGGCGGTGTAACCTCAGGTACTTTCTCAACCACAATTATATTCTCCTCATTTGAAAGGGTAGCTTGAGCGGAGATAAAGAAGCCACTGCTGGCATTTTTACTCTGAAGACTATGCAGATCACTCAAGTACAAACTGCTAAATTTTTGGTCCAGACAATCTGCATGCTGGGTCTGAGTCACCAATTCTTCTGTATCCCTTCCTGGATAAAACTTGTAAACTGAAGAGTCTGTGGAACCATTAGAGGCGACTAAGCGGCTAGAAGAGCAGCTAGAATGTCTTCTAGAACTGCCGTCAAACATCCTTTCTTCCACAGAATGACTTTGGCCTACTGGTGGCTGAGCAGACGAGCTTCTGAGGTGTGCATATTTTGAACAAAGCTCACGAACGTCTGGCCAGTTGAAGTTCTCAGGTGGTGGACTAAGAGGACTCCTGGAATGGGACAGGTGTGGGGACAAGACCTTTGGGCTACTGAAAGAATTAGAAGTGTAGTCTGGGCTGGGAGTCATAACCTGGGCCTTTTGATCCCCATCGTAATCAGGCTGGTCATATGGAACCATGGAGAGCATCAAGTCTGCTTTACCTGTTAATCAAAATGCCAAATGTAAGTGGAGCAGCGAAACATAAGATAATGTTGAATATACAAAATATTAAACATGTAATAACATAAAGCAGAATTTCTGAAACTAATTAAAATTTGAAGAAATATTTTGAAAAATAGATGTCAACCACATGTGACAAGCAGAATTTAAGGTTATATCGGTCCCAGTTGCTTATACTGTAGTTAGCTCCATTGTGGCATGGGACACTAACTTGTCACAGTCCAATCAATGAATGTTGAAATATGTTGTGTTATGGAAACAAAACTTAGTTGAAAATGTTATTTCATATCATTTAACTTTTTTATCATAAAGATATGATAATAGTCAAATAGTATTCATGTTACCTTTGGTCTCCTTCTCTGGCTTTTCTTCCAACACAGAAAGCAGGTTCCTCTTAGCCAACCATGTATCTCCTGACTCCTGACTCCTCTGCCTCAACATTGGTTGTGTGCACTTAATGCGTTGACTGTATTTCCTTGCCAGACTGAAAACTTTGTTTTGGGATGAATCTGCATCTTCAGCTGACTGATTTCCTGTTTCTCTATCCGCTTCATTTTCTGCTCTCAACTGGATAACTCGGGGGGCTAGAGCTCTAAGGGGTCTTCCTTCATCCTCCCATTGTCTGGGTCTGATGACCTCATTCTCACTGGCTGCACAGTTGTCCTTCTCCTTAAAAGGTAATGGTGTAGAGGACTCCTCTCTGATAGTGCTCAGGTCTAAATCTTCAAATATAATCAATCCATCGCTGCCTTTGGCTTCTGTCTTTCTTCTCTGGCTTGGATCCTTCCTGGAGAGGCTGGGACTGGTCCCTCTAAAATAAGGACTTTCTCTGGGCCTCAGTTCTTTGAAGTCCCCTTGACATCTAGTGACCTCTTTCTCCATATCTTGCCAGACTTTGACCATCTCAGAGGAGGGACGGGAAAAAAACCCTTCCTCATGACTCCCATCTATAGACTGAGGTTTAATGGAACTATCTACATCAGAGTCAAACAGGTCTCCGTTTTCGTCATGCCTAGTAAAATCTGTGTAAGCACTGATAACAGGTTGTTCCATGGAGGCTGGATTTGCATTGGTCTCTATTAATGCCGATGTAAGCAAGAGAGATTCTGTGAGTGTGGTATGAGCTTTAACAGGTCCAGATGTACTGGTGGTCTTCTCTAGGGCAAGGCCTTTATCTTTAGGAATGCTGTTAAAACGACTAACAGAATTTCTAACAAGCCCACTTGGAATGTAAGTGAGGCTCTCTCTACGTTTTAGGCTAAATGTAGCATCCTGGTGTTCTGCAGTCTCATAGTAGCTCCTAATCTTGCCAATGAGTAGTTGGTCTTGCCTGGAAAGCACTGAATCCCTTCTTCTGTCAAAAAGACTGTCCTCCCCTGATGACCCGATCATGAAGTTTGCTGATTCAAGGGGTTCCTGGGTCAGTGGAATTCCATGTGACTCAGAGCAGGTGGTAGCAAGGTGATGTTGATGCTCATGGGCATCTCCTAGACTTAGAGTGCTCCCGGTCCTGCTGGGTAAACGTGGAGATACGCAACCAAGGGAGCGCATTTCATCTGTGCTGATGCTACTACGCCGTGCACTACAGACAAAATGTTCAGCAATGGTGCTGGCCTTATCAAGCACAGATGATGGTAGGATGCTAGTGGAGTCTGGTTTCTCTTCTACATCCTCCTCTTCCTCTGAAGAATCACCAGGAGTGTCTTCCTGCTGTAAGAGTTCTTCTTTAGAACCTTTCCGATCATCGTTGTCTCTTGCAGACTCGAGATCCTGAATATTTGGGACCTGTTTGTCCATCTCTATTGACTCTGGATCACAAAACACATCTGGCTTCAATTTCTCAGTGGAACCCCAGTAAGAGGTTATTTCCAGGTTTTGTGATTTGTCCTTGAGTGTAAGAAGGGAAAATCAAGATACAGTTATAAGCTAATTTCGTTGATCTCTGGGTGTTTCAAATACAGCTGGGTATTGTTAACAACCTCATGATACAATACATATATCAAAGTTCAAAACATTGGTTAGATAACCTGTTACTTACTAAAGCAACTTAAAATCAGTAAGTAGAATTTTAGTCCTATGGGTAAAGTACTAACACTAATACAATTATGCTAGCATAATAAATGAAACCATTTTAATTAAACAACTCACCTGTTCCGAGATATATTTTTCATTCATAAGATATGCCTCCACCTGTTCAACTGATGGGCCATTTTCTTGTTTAAAATTGTTCCCAGTGTCCTCACACCCAACTTCATCCTAAGATAAAAACATGCTTTTTTTTTTGTTTTTGTTTTTAGAATTTAGGGGTGTTTGACAAAAACAATTAGCTTTAAATATATGCCTAAGAATATTTACAGTGTTATATAAGCAATATCAAATAGTATAACAATTATTCAGATACCTTTAGATTAAGTTCATTAGCAAAGGCCAGATGAAATCAGCAGACTTTTTCCATGCTGATAACATTTATTAAAAATGTGTTAATGTTCAAAATCTTTAAATGACATTTCTAACAAAATGTGTTAAACAGGACTGTAGTTTTATTGATGGGCGAAAGCACAATCAAATTAGGTAAGAAAAATTAATGAACACACAAAGGGTGGAGAATATGTAGAACTTTGTGAATGATGTGAAAATCTGTGGAGCTTTCTGAATAATTCTGTGCACACAGATTCCATCTGGGCTTGGTCATTAGTTCAGAAGTACTTTCAAAATAACAGAACTGATAGTACAGCAGTTTTATTAGTTAATGCAAGTTAAGTAATGGTTAAGAGTTATGTTAATGTGATGAACAGAACAACTGTTATTACATGCACATCTTTCACAAACATTCATGTTTGAATTAAAATCAACATTGAACATTTGAAACAATTATGTAAACTGGGGTATGATATGGAAAGCGAGTGCTCACCATGTCCTAACCAGACAACGAAATAAAGCGACATGCAATAAAAGGTATCTCATACATTTTAAAGAGTTTTTGTCCTAGAGCCACACACACACACACACACACACACACACACACACACAAATCTCACTGAACATGAAGTAACACTCATGTACAGTGCTGCTTGAAAGTTTGTAAACCCTTTAGAATTTTCTATATTTCCGCATTAATATGACCCAAAAGATCATCAGATTTTCATGCAAATCCTGAAAGCTTTCAACCCAATCAAACAATTGAGACAAAAATATATATAATTTCTGGTGAAGCCTCACATTAGTCATAATATAGTCAAGGTACATGTTCTTTAGCTGTACGTTCCTCAGTTGCATTAGTGTGTTATTCTGTATCATAGTACTTGCAAACAGAGAGAACAGATCTGACAGTGTCACATCGCATCCTATTTACATGTTAAATGTGCATAGACAAAATTATTTGTCACTAGAATCTTGTTGTATCATGCCTGGTTAGACATGGTGTTACCATTGGAGCCTCAAGGAATTTTTTTATGCAGTGGCCAGAGTGGAACAGCATGCACGAATAAATAAATAAAGGGTTAACCTGAAATTATTTCAAGGATCTAGTTCTATTTGATCTAACCCATACAATTTTTTTTCCTTTGATGTATGGTCACATTAAATATTTTTGAATTTGATAACATGATTGCAGTATTCTAGAAAGAAGAGGAAATGATCGTTCTTGACTTTAAAAATTAAAACAAATTGTATCTGGAAGATGCACATATTCATAAAAAAAAAAAAACACACAAAAACCCCCCCACAACTTTTCTCTTTATAGTTACAGAGAGATAAACAGTTTGGGTTGAACTGGGGAGACCAGCACTAAAAAGCATTGCTTTTACAAGGGAAATAATAAAACATGGTGAAATGTTTTATACATGCTTGTAAGTTTTGACCCTCATTAAATTCAAAAAGTGATCCTCCTATGAACATGCAGTATGATTAAAGTTGCTTATGCAAGTAAACTGAGAGTGGAGTATGAAAAGGAAATTCTAAGTGAACTATTTGATCCATGTTTGATAATGTTTTGCTGGATTAAGAAATTAAACACTTTAGTGCCAGTTTTGTTTTTTGATGTTGTTAAAAATTTGAGAATCAACATTCTCTACAAGTCAAAATCCTGCTATTCAATAAAGCTATTATTACTGTTTTGAATGCAGAGATCTGAAACAATAAAAAAAGAGTGAACATTTATCAATGTTTATCATATAACAATCATAACACTGTTGCTAGATGGCAATAGAGTGAAACTCAGCAATACAGTAAATGTAATCATTAGTACTGTATATGCATAATGTGATGAACTGTAAAAAGGTAACTACTTGTTACAATTTGTTTAGTTCTTCTATCACTGCTCTACAAAGTTAGCTTCTGCTTATGCATTGTTAGCTGTTAGTGAATTGAGGCATTCTGTGAGAGCACATGCAACATGGCGGGAGGTTTGGCAGACATGCAGGTCATGTTGCAGGTCAGGTTGGGGTATGATAGAATCCCCTTGGTAGCAGAGAACCTCACCGTTGTGAAGTCCATGGAAAGCAATGCTCTGGCTCTATAGTGCCAGCAGGAAATGGCAGCCAACATTGAACTGGCAAAGTCAGCTACCTGGTTGTCCTCCATTAGAATATCGTCAGAGTCACTTCCCTCTTCTTCTGCTTCATCCCCATCCTCTTGCATTAATCTGGCCTTCAGAGACGGCGAGCTATGGATGGGCTCCTCATTATCAATGGGAATCAGGGCTTCAGGAGAGTATTCTTCTTGTGCAGCAGGTTTCTCAGCTGAAGACTGACATAAGCCATGAGTGTTTACGCTGGCAGAGGCTTGTAAAGGCCACCTGTCAATGTCCAATGCCCCCTCACTGTCAGAATGCTGGGGCATGAAGTCACAAAGATTTCTTCTTAAGAGACATAAGGACATGACCCAAACCAAGAAAAAAAGATTATCTCTTTGACCTCACTCTAAACACAGATACGGGTAGTAACATGCTACATTTTGGGACGAAATGGCAGTCGTGGCCTAATGGTTAGAGTGTCGGACTCGTAACCCAAAGGTTCGAGTCTCATACTGGCAGGGGTTGTAGGTGGGGGGAGTGAATGTACAGCGCTCTCTCCCACATTCAATACCATGACTGAGGTGCCCTTGAGCAAGGCACCGAACCCCCAACTGCCCCCCGGGCGCCGCAGCATAAATGGCTGCCCACTGCTCCGGGGGTGTGTGTTCACTGCTGTGTGTGTGCACTTTGGATGGGTTAAATGCAGAGCACTAATTCCTAGTATGGGTCACCATACTTGGCCACATGTCACGTCAAAAAATTTACTCAAGTAACTTTTTTTTAAAAATGTACTTTTTGAAGTAGGTTCAATAATGGGTGCTTTCACTTTAAGGCCCATTCACACCAAGACCGATAATGTCACTTTTAATGCTCAAGTTCTTTAAAGCAGGGTTAAATTCTGGCCGTCACTGTTTTTATCATTCATCAGCTTCAAATAATTCCACTGATATTGTTCCTCCTTGTTATTGACATAGTTGTGGTGTGGAGTTCCCTATTTTCATAGAATTAGAAACATTATTAAAACTAATTTAGTTATTGTTATATTTATTGTCCTTGGTGTGAACGGGCCTTTGCATTGGGCAATGTTCTAATATTTTGACACATCCTTTATGTCATACATGAAATTGACTTCACCATGATCAGTTCATCATCACTATCTTGCTTGCTCCTAATCAGATTATTAACTCACTACCCGAGTGAACTTTCTCATTTTTTACTCTTACCTTATAGGTTGTTTGCAATCACATGATTCTGATGACGCGCGAAATGCAGCTGGAGGGCAGGAAGTGATTTTTCTCCATAGAAATCACTAACAAAACTCAAAATGCCTGTGTTTTGCGTTGTTTATGGATGCTCAAATTGACCAAACCGAGAAACCACAAGGAGCTTTTATCGTGTATGTAAATGTGTTGTTCATAAGGGGGAAAAAGTCAAGAAATTGCCTGAAAAATGCAGGAAAAAGTGGCTTGTAAACCTGCGTCTGCGGTCGGGAGGAGCGGAGCCGGATAATGCTTGTGTGTGCAAATGATTAATATAAGATGTAATAATATATTAAGATATTAATAAAGAAATATATAAATAGATACAGGGTGACAGTCAGAATTCACTGAATGCTGAACGCCACACATAGACACGATGTAAATAAGATATTGTTTGTAGTTCTGAGAGCTTCATATCACGGAATTGTGAGATTGCGATAAATTGAAGTGAGTGACAACTTTTTAGTGATTAGCGTTAGATGAAAGCGCTATTTGCTCGCTTTCCAGGCTGTAATCGATTCAGAATTTAAATAAAAGTTGTTTTACATGCTGCTAACAGGACCAACAGCCACATGCCCTGTAACTTACATGCAGCAAAGTTTCAGGAGTGACATATATTCCACATCCCTCATATAAATACGGGATTCACTTTCAAAATAGTTACTTAGCCTATATCCACCGACTCAATGGCAGGCAAGTATTTCAATTTAGTTTAAAAATCGCTCCTCTTCATAACATATGGATCACATCCAACATGTTGTGATTATCAATACCTTTCTCTTGTAATAGCGTGGTGGTTGAAGAGAGATCCTCTCATAATTGTAAAGCGTGTTGGGTGTACAGCAATACAATGAAAGCGCTATATATAAAATAATGCCTCAAATGCCTCGTGCCAAAAAAAAGAGTACAGTACGGACTTTCCTGTATCTCATCCGTTCTGCTTTTTTTGCCACTCCTGAAACTGTGCTGCATGTAAGTTACAGGTTATGTGGCTGTTGGTCCTGTTAGCAGCACGTAAAACAAAACTTTTATTCAAATTCTGAATTGATTATAGCCTAGAAAGCGACCAAATAGCGCTTACATATAATCACTAAAAAGCTGTCACTCACTTCAATTTATCGCAATCTCACGATGTTCCTTTATAATCAGTGAAGCTTTCTGAACTGCAAATAATATCTTATTTACATTGTGTCTACGTGTGGCATTTAGCACTGAGTGAATTCTGAATGCATGAGAGGTGGCAGCCCAATCTATTTATATCTTTATTAATATCTTAATATATTATTACATCTTATATTAACCATTTGCACACACGAGCATTATCCACCTCCGCTCCTCCCGACCGCAGACGCAGGTTTACAAGCCACTTTTTCCTGTGTTTTTCAACCAATTTCTTGACTTTTCCCCACTCTCGAACAACACATTTTCATACACGATAAAAGCTCCTTGTGGTTTCTCGGTTTGGCCAATTTGAGCATCCATAAACAACGCAAAACACAGGCATTTTGAGTTTCTGCTAGTGATTCCTACGGAGAAAAATCACTTCCTGCCCTCCAGCTGCATTTCGCACGTCATCAGTGACGTCATGTGCAAACAACCTATTAAAATGATTACTATTACTACTCCTTGAGTATTGTATTTTATTTGTATTTTTACCCACCCCTGTCTTCAGCACTTCAACAGTCTTGTGGATCACAAAATAAACAACACATCAAATAAAAATAACATAATTTGTACACTTCTGCTTGTCACCTTATATTAACAAATGTGTGGTTTCTATTATTTCTTTTTGGGTTTTTATATATTGTCTTTGTGGTTTTGTATAGTAACCACATGTAACTGAATTTTCAATATTCCTTTGGTTGATTTAATGACTTCTTACCTTTAGTATTACTGAAGAATTCAGCCAGACACCAGATCAGCCAGATAAAAGAAAAATATTGTTAGTAAATTTGAAGGCAGATTATTTTGTACAGGATAAATTTTTATCAACAATGTTTATAATTTTGTTCCAACCCATTTCTGTGAAATATGTGAAATACAAATGGTATACAGTGGGGTCCAGAAACATTAATTTCTTTTATTTTCATTTTTCCCCTTTTAAATACTAAAAATGTAAGATCATTTGTGGCATTAGCCCTATTTTGTAGATTTTTTTGTTTTCACTTTCAGATTTCAGACATTCAGATTTTTTTGTTTAATTTTTCAGTTAAACATTCTGCTTAAATTAAAATTAAGTTAATAATAACATTTAAAGGTCTTACTACAAAAGAGAATGAAAAATGTACTGTATCATTATTACACGCCAGCAGCTAAGACTTTTGACCTTTTTATTTAAAACATCAGACAATATCTTAACTTAAAGTTGAAACAGAATGGACACATAGAGATTTACCTTCAGTGTTCTTTAGGATCTCTTCAGATGGTTCTGTTGGAAGATGAAGTAGTAGACCATCTTTGTGAAATTGGAAAAGGTCAGTTTAAAAAATGAGTTAATATGTTAAGAGCAAGACATTGGGAACCTACCTGACTGTCTCCGGCCTTGTCTAGAGTCCTCTGACTGGCATGACACAGACTTTTTGAGTCTCTCAGGGCTGTACCTATACTTTTTGTCTGAAAAAAGTTGCCGTCAAAACACGCCCAAGACAATTTTTTTACATAATTAAAAAATAATTGTATGAAATATGTTCATGAGTGGTTGGAAATATTTACAGATAGAATCCATCTCCAAGATTGCTTCCTTTGCCTAAAAGAGAAACACCAAATAATTGTCTGTCCAAATTAATTTGAGATATTTTTAAATACAAAACCTAGTAATAGTTTTTTATTCATTACATACCTTTTGTGGTATCACAGCCTGATGATTCTCTAGAATGAGCAGTTTAATATGATGAGCCCATAATTTTTTCTCCTCCACCGTCCTAGCCTAATGAAAAGAAGATACTGTATTACAGGAGTTGTATAAAAATAAAAGCAATAAAAAAAAAATAATAATTTATATATATACAGTATATATATATATATATATATATATATATATATATACACACAAGGAGTAACTTCTATAACATACAAGGAGTAACTCCATTTTGAAGAATTTTCATACAGTGACAGCTCACAGTGAGCGTGAGCTTTCAAGATCCAAAAAGAACACCAAAAAAGTGGTCCATACAACACAATACATGTGGTTATTTTAAGTCTTCTGAAGCCATAGAATAGTTTTGTGTTACAAACAGCAAAATAATTTTTTGCACTTCAATCAAATATGGCATGCTGAATGTTAGAGAGCTACAGTGAAAGTGGAGTGACATATAAAAGATAACTTCCAAGAGTCATTGTATGGCAAGAGCTGCGTAAAGCTTCTTTATAGCCCTCCTGTAGTAACTAATTTTATTCCTTAAAACTCATCTTTGATAGTCAAAATGTCATATTTAAACGTTTTTACTGTGTAAATAATTTCTTCATGCATTAAAATGGCTTGAATATAACTCTATACCCTTGCCTCATTTAGTATATGTGGAGTCATAAATATGCACATTAGCCTCAACTTAATCACACCAGCTCAAACTACCGGCTCCTTTTTACTTGGTTAACTGAAGTAGTAAACACTACACAAGTGGCAATATTGGATTAATTTGTTGAATTAATTAATTCTGGAGAAGAAGAGGAAGAGTGAATTATACAGGGTTGTATACAAGGTCATATAATAATAATAATAATAATAATAAAACATTTATTACAAATAGCAATTCAAAAAAAAAAACTTTCTCAAAGCACTTTACACAAAAGCAAGCACAACATTGTAAAACATTACACTTTAAATATAACAAACAACAAAAATTACAAAATAGAACAGATAATAAAGTAAAAGCAATTCTGAAATAAAATGTTTTAAGATAACATTTAAAAATGCCTAATGAATTTGCATCCCTAGTGAGAATTCCACAGTTTTGGAGCATAATATGAAAAGGTCCTATCTACGGTGGCCGAGAAGTGCAGAACAAATCACAATTCTGAAAACAAAAGAACAAATTACAAACGCAAATGCAAGTCTAAAAAACAAAATAACAATTCAGAAAACACAACAACAATTCAGAAAACATTATAACAAGTCAGAAAAAACAATGACAAATCTGAAAACAAATTAACAAGTCAGAAAACACAACGACAAATCAGACAAACCGGAAGAAGTAGGTATAGTTTGAGACAGTGCCATTGGTTTGGGATTAATCACCGCTGACTGGACGAGACATCTGTCAATCAACGTATACAGGGAGAACCAGCCGAAGAACAGCAAAGTTGTGGTAGAAAGTCCGGAGATGGTATTAAAGTAGCTCAGTTTAAATGTATTGTATGAATTGCCCTTACTATGGAATAAAAAATACGGGGTGT
>NW_015505579.1:318133-337835 GCF_001515645.1 Sinocyclocheilus grahami
ATGCCACCTTATTGGTACAATAAAGCCCTCCCTACACCTACCCTAACCCTACCCGATACATTATTTTCAACTTTTTGATTATTTCCTTAATTTGTATTGAAAATAAATGCCTTTACAATGTGATATGAGATTTGAAAAGGGAGGAAAAAAAATTCGGCAAAAGGTGAGATCGAACCCAGGTCAATCGCGTCAAAAAACCAAGGGCAAGCACTTATCCATCTGCACTGATTTGTTGTTGCGTTTTCTGACTTGTTAATTTGTTTTCAGATTTGTCGTTGTGTTTTCTGACTTGTTATAATGTTTTCTGAATTGTTGTTGTGCTTTCTGAATTGTTATTTTGTTTTTTAGACTTGCATTTGCGTTTGTAATTTGTTCTTTTGTTTTCAGAATTGTGATTTGTTCTGCACTTTTCGGCCACCGTACCTATCACCCCTAGGACAAAGCCATGTTTTAGGGAAAAACGTAAAGACCAGAGTGAGAAGATCGCAAGTCAGTGGTGTGCAAAGGCAGTAGAAGTTTGGCCAAATACTGTATTGTCAGATCATACAAAGCCTTGTACGTCAGCATAAGGATATTTAAATTGACAGGAAGCCAATGCAAAGATGCCAAAATAGTGTTATATGGTCACCAACCATGGCCCCGCGATTCTAGCTGCTAAGTTTTGCAAATATTGTAGTTTATTAAGGGTAAGAGAGGATTTAGACACACCAACAAGGACAACGTTACAGTAGTCAATGCACTAGAAAACAAAAGTTAATCAACCTTTCGGCAAAAGAAAAGGACAGCATAGGCCATAAATGTGCATTAAGGAGGTCTTAAAGGGATAGTTCACACAAAAATGAAAATTTTATGTTTATCTGCTTACCCCCAGGGCATCCAAGATGTAGGTGACTTTGTTTCTTCAGTAGAACACATATGATGATTTTTAACTTTAACCGTTGCAGTCTATCAGTCGTATAATGCATGGCAATGGTAACAAAATCTATGAGAGTAAAAAAACATGTACAGACAAATCCAAATTAAACCCAGCGGCTTGTGACGACACATTGATGCCCTAAGACACGAAACGATCGGTTTGTGCCAGAAACCGAACAGTATTTATATCATTTTTTACCTCTAATACACCACTATGTCCAACTGTCTTTGGGCACGCACACAGCATCCGGTGCTTGAGGCGTGTACGCGCTCTGGCGTAGTTTACGTTAATTTGGTTCTCAGTCTTTTTGACTCCAGGGTCCCCTTTGTCCACAACAATATTTGAAGGTCCCATATCTTTTCCAGTTGTTTGTAATTTACTGGACAAAGATTAAGGGGATTCCCACAAATATCCAGATTTTCTTTGGGAATCCTGGTTCTTCAATTAACAACAGTTGTTGAGGGGGGTAAATAGAAATAAGGAATATCTTGATTTTTTATTCTTTTAGCTTTTTTAATTTATATGGTTGTTGTTTTTTTTCATTTGACAATTTTAGGTAATCTTGAGGCCCCCATGGAAGTTTACTGAGGCCCCCTAGTGGGCTCTACTACAGAATCACTGCTGTTGTTTGATTAAATGCACAGCCTTTGAAGTTTGAAGTAAACAACAAACAAGGTTGGCAGTGTTTTTCCCTTTTAAGTGTTCCTTTTAAAATTAAGACTATGTTTTTTTTTTAAATGTTGCTATCCTCAATTATACCAATGCACATTTATACAGTTATTTTGCAATTGATTATGTGCATTTAGTATTTTTACCCCTGTTGTCCATAGCCAAAAATATGGAAACCGAGGAAGAGAGGAAAGAAGGGTGGCGTGCGTCAAAGACTGAGGAAGCAGCATCTCAGAAGTATTCCTTTGCCGACTGTCGTAATGGCAAACGTCCAGTCTCTAAGGAATAAAATCGATGAACTGCAAGCCACTGTACATGTTCACCACGCATACGGAGAGGCCTGCATTTTGCTCAAGACAGCAACTCCGTTTGAACTATTAATGGCTTTGGGACTCCTCTGTGAACTGATCAAGATTCAGTGATTACAGGTAAAAGTCAAGGAGGTGGTGTTTGTCTATACATTAATAAAAGGTGGTGCAATTCAGTAATAGTAAGAGAAACATTGTGCACCCGAGACATTGAACTGCTTTCTGTGTCATTACGGCCATTTTATTTACCTCGAGAATTCTCTCAAATTTTTTTTACGGTGGTGTACATTCACCCTAAAGCAAATTAGGCTAAAGTGAAGGAGACTGTTCAACGTATTGTTTCTAAGTTGCAAAATGTTTCCCCTGATGCCCCTAATTTTATCATGGGGGATTTTAACCACTGCTAATTATCACCTTTGAAACACACTCTGCAAAATTTTCAACAGTATGTCACCTGTGCAACACGATTTACCAAGACTTTGGACTTGTGTTATGGTTCTGTCAGAGGTGCATATAAATCTATTAGTAATCCACCATTGGGTCTGTCTAACCACAACACTGTGTTTTTAATTCCCGTGTATAGAACAGTTTTAAAGAAGTATAAGGCTGAAACCAAATCTATCAGGAAATGGTCTGTGGATTCATCTTTAGCATTGCAAGGATGTTTTGATTGCACAAATTGAGAGGTTTTTGAAAACTCATGTTCTGATATTGATGAATTAACAGAGGTTGTAAGTAGTTACATACATTTTTGTGAGGATATGCTTATCCCTCAAAAAACTGTGCGAACTTTTGCTAATACAAAACCATGGATAACTAAATCTATAAAGTCTCTTATGATTGAAAGAAACAAGGCATTTCATGCAGGTGACTTGGAAAGGAAGTATGATTTGCAAAAACAAATAAAGTGTGAAATTAGGAGTGCTAAAAATAAGTACAAGGAGAAAGTAGAGGGGGATCTTAGAGGAAATAGACTTGGCTCTGCCTGGGAGAGTATGCATACTATAACTGGATCCAAGAGTAAAAGTAATGCCCCCATAAAATTGGTTTGTTATCAATCCGATATACAGCTGGCGCAAGAATTGAATACTTTTTATACAAGATTTGATGTGGAGGATTTTACTAGTGAAATGAATGTGCTTAGGAACGAGACTATGTGTAATATGGAGTGTACATTTTTTAATCAGCAGGATGTTATAAACGTTTTTAAAAAGAGTAAGGTGGGAAAATCCTAAAAATACTAAAGACGTGTGCGGATCAGCTAGGTCCTGTTTTTTTATAATATATTCCAAAAGTCGCTTTATCTTCAAAAAAGTTGTGGAAAGAAGCCATAATTGTGCCTGTAGGGAAGACAAGTTATCCTAAGACTCTAAATGATTTTAGACCTGTTGCTCTGACATCATTGGTGATGAAATGTTTTAAGAAATTTGTCAGGGATGAACTTTTATTGAAAACTCAAAGTCCTTTAGATCCGTTGCAGTTTGCTTACCAGGCTAGAAGAGGAGTTCAGGATGCCTCATCCACCCTGTTAAATATGATTATGAAACATTTGGAGGGAAGTAAAACCCATCTTAGATTGCTCTTTGTAGATTTTTCGTCAGCTTTTAATACTATTCAGCCCCATGTTTTAGTAAATTAATTAATTTCAGAGTTTAAATTAGAATTTAAGATAGTGGGGTGGTTATTAGATTTTTTTAAGTGATAGAATGCAGAGAGTGAGAGTAAACAGCACCTTTTCAGACCCTTATTACGTCTACAGGTTCTCCTCAAGGATGTGTTCTCTCACCCTTGCTCTACATTTTATATACTAATGATTAGGGATGCACCGATACCACTTTTTCCAGTACTCACCCGATACTGATACTTTTATTTTTGGTACTTGCCGATACCGATGCCGATACCGATATTTTATTGCATTTGTACATTTTTTAAATATTGGGTACAGAAACCAAAAGGGTATGTATAATGTTAGTTGGTTAACTTCATTTATCAAATAGATACAGTCAAACCAAAATTTATTCAGACACCTTCAACATTTCTCACATTATCACAGTTTATTCGCTATAGTTTAGAAAACGGTAATAAAATATGACAAGAACTCAGAGTTAAATTGTGTCAGAACAAATTCATCTTGATAATGCTAGATAATTTTGATAGAAAGGTATGTAATAGATTACAATCAACTAAAATAATTCAGACAATTCAAATGATGCGTGCTAAGTGAGCGAACATCAAAAGACCACACAACAGAACTGCGCGCTCTCTCTCTCGCTCTCTCCCTACCGTTAAGTAACTTGTGCATTGTTTTAATTACTTGTTTTTGACACATCCGACCGAACTACAAACTTTCCAATGATGTCTGTGAGAAAGGTATATTCACTCGACAAGCTCGCGCATCAGCGCCGCCGCACGCTCAATCCACTCAGCGTGCTTTGTTTATCAGCTCGCGCACATCAGCTATACAGGCGTTAATACTGAATGTTTAACATTATATTCATTGCATACATATACTTCGTAGTAGACATCCATAACTCCTTTCTGCTGTCTGTTGTCAGCGTTTCTTTGTTTGAATATGGCGCTTATCACATGCTGTGTGGTATCGGCGTTTGGTATCGGGGCATTTTAACGAGTACGAGTATGAGTACAGGAGGCCAGTATCGGCCCGATAACGATACTAATGATTGTGTGAGTAGACACACAGACAGGTTCATTTGAAAATTCGCTGATGATACTGTCATTGTTAGTTTGTTGACCGGGGACGAGAATTGTTATGGTCCAGTGGTGAATGATTTTATGACATGGTGCGATAGTGCCTTCTTGCAAGTAAACATAAAAAAGACCAAAGATATGGTAATTGATTTTAGATCCAGTCCTTTGTCTCCTCAACCAACTAGAGTAAAAGGTCAAATGGTGGAATGGGCCAGCAGTTACAAGTACCTTGGGCTTATCATTGATGATAAATTACGTTTTGATACTCATGGGGGAAGTCGTGGCCTAATGGTTAGAGAGTCGGACTTGTAACCCAAAGGTTGTGGGTTCGACTCTCGTACCGGCATGGATTGTAGGTGGGGGGAGTGAATGTACAGCACTCTCTCCACCTTCAATACCACGACTGAGGTACCCTTGAGCAAGGCACCCCGGGCGCTGCAGCATAAATGGCTGCCCACTGCTCCGGGTGTGTGTTCACTGCTGTGTGTGTGCACTTTGGATGGGTTAAATGCAGAGCACTAATTCCAAGTATGGGTCGCCACATGTCACATCACTTTTACGTTGAAGCAGTATGCAAAAAAGGCCAGCAACGGTTACACTGTCTTCGGATCTCTACTTTTAATATCAGTAGGACTCTTATGAACATGTATTATAAATCTTATATTGAATCGGTACTTTGCTTCTCTATATGCTGTTGGTATGGTAACGTAAATGTTAAACATCGAAATTCTTTGAATGGCATTGTTAACTAAGGTAGTAAGATTGTTGGCATTAAGCAGACTGGGTTATCGAATAGCTTTGATTGGTTTGTCTTACAGAAAGCTAGAGCTATTCTTGCAGATTGTACTCAGAATCAGAAAGAGCTTTATTGCCAAGTATGCTTGCACATACAAGGAATTTGTTATAGTGTCACAAGCTTCCAGTACACGTTCACATAAGTCCCTGTTTTGTCCAGATATTGCAGGATGGAGTGCAGTCCCATATTGACTGCATCATCCACGGACCTGTTTGCTCGGTAAGCAAACTGCAGGGGGTCTAGTAAGGGTCCAGTAATGTCCTTCAGATAAGCCAACACCAACCTCTCAAATGTCTTCATGACCACAGACGTGCTGGGGGATGCTGTCTTGTAGTTGGTGATGTCCTTCAGGCCTTTCCACACTAATGCAGGCTCATTCCCCCCTTTTGTAGGCGTCCTCTTTGGCCTGACGAAGATGACAAAGTTTTGCTGTAAACCATGGCTTATCATTGTTGAATGTTAAATGAGTCCTGGTAGGGATGCACATGTCTTCACAGAAACTGATATATGATGTTACAGATTCCGTGAGCTGATCGTTGGTGGCTGCTTCAAAAACACTCCAATCAGTGCAGTTGAAACAGGCTTGCAATGCCTGCTCTGTTTCGTTGGTCCATCTCTTTACAGACTTTACTACAGGTTTAGCAGATTTAAGTTTATGCCTGTAAGTCGGTATAAGATGAACCAGGCAGTGGTCAGAGAGTCCTACAGCTGCTCTGGGGACCGAGCGATATGCATCTTTTATTGTGGAGTAACAATGGTCCAGTATATTACTGTCTCTGGTGGGACATGTAACATGCTGTCTCAACCCTGCCTTCTGTCTCTTTCTCTCTTCCCCCCTCTTCTACCTCTAAGCCTGTCCCTCTCCCTAGGTCCCGGGTGAATCTCCCACCTCGAGCGTAGCACCGATGGAGGGGTGGTCCGGCGCCGGAGTCTGCTGGACTGAGGCCCCTCTCCAGGAGGTTAACCCTCCAGTTAACCCGCACCTCAGGCATCCGCTAATTCTGGGAACCACTTATTGGGGTATTTGTGTGCGGATGTCTCTTGGGAAAAGGAGAATCAGGGAGGGGAGGCGGCCGTGCAGACGGGGGAGGTGGAACTGACCGATGCAGCGAAAGGGGAACAGAGCGCTGCCGAGAGGCTAATCCTCCCGGAGCGTGATGATTTTCCCCTGGAGCAGTCTCGGGATGAGATGCTGAAAAATGCGTTTGAACAAGTCTGCTCCATTGACGGACAGCCTCTCCAGCCGGCACGGCCCCCTTCTTACCCCTATTTTGCTATTTTAAAAGATAGGTTGTATCGAGTGACCCAAGACACTCAGACAAAACAAGATACAACTCAGTTGTTAGTTCCTAAAAGCCGTCGGGAAATGCTTTTCCAGGTGGCTTATTGTAATCCTATGGCAGGACATTTGGGACAGGCAGCGACTTTGAACCGTTTAATGGCCGATTCTTTTGGCCGGACATTCACCAGAATGTGCGCAGGTGGTGCGCGGCTTGTCATGAATGTCAGTTAGTGAATCCCCCGGCCTCCCCAAAAGCGCCATTGCACCCTATTCCTCTTATGCAGGTCCCCTTCGAGAGAATTGGTATGGCATCGGGCCATTAGAACGGTCAGCACGGGGCCATCGCTTTGCATTAGTCCTCGTGGATTATGCAACGCGATATCCTGAGGCAGTGGCACTCTGCAACATTTCCGCAAAAAGTGTGGCGGAGGCCCTGTTTCATATAATCTCCCGAGTGGGGATCCCGAAAGAGATCCGACCAATGCACGGCGTTTAGGTCACGTACAATATGCGAACTTTACGAATTATTGGGCATTAAATCGGTCCGCACCACTATCACCCACAAACAGCCGGTCTGGTGGAACGATTTAATCGCACTTTGAAAACCATGATTCGAAAGTTCGTTCACGAAGACGCCAAAAATTGGGATAAGTGGCTGGAACCCCTTTTGTTCGCTGTGCGTGAAGTCCCGCAAGCCTCTACGGGGTTTTCCCCCTTTGAGCTCCTTTTTGGTCGCCAGCCCCATGGGGCTTTGGATGTCCTGAGAGAGGCTTGGGAGGAGGGAACTTCGGATAGCAAAAACGAAATTCAGCATGTACTGGACCTGAGAACAAAACTCCACACTTTGGGGCAGCTCTCTATGGAGAATTTGTTACAGGCCCAGGACAAGCAGAGTCCCTGTATAATCGGGGAACCAGATTACATGATTTTGCACAGGGAGATAAAGTGCTTGTATTACTCCCTACCTCTAGCTCTAAATTGCTCGCCAAGTGGCAAGGACCCTTTGAGGTCACATGGCGGGTGGGAGATCTCAATTATGAGGTAATTCGATCGGACAGGAGTGGGGGACGCCAAATTTACCATCTTAACCTCCTTAAAAAAATGGAGCGAGGTGGAACCGGTGATGCCCGATAGTTTTGGTACCTCGGTTCGGTTCTGTGTGGATTATCGCATTCGACGCCTATCCAATGCCACGGGTTGACGAGTTGCTTGATCGGCTGGGTGCAACTTGCCTTTATTCAACACTGGACTTAACCAAAGGATATTGGCAGATCCCCTTATCGCCCCTATCCAAAGAAAAGACAGCCTTCACAACGCTGTTTGGATTACACCAATTTGTTACCCTTCCTTTCGGGTTGTTCGGGGCACCGGCCACTTTTCAGCGGCTCATGGACAGAATCCTCCGGCCGCATGCCGCCTATGCCACTGCCTATCTAGATGACATAATTATTTACAGTCAGGATTGGCAGCATCATATGGCGCATCTGCGGGCTGTCCTACGAGCTCTGAGGGGGGCCGGGCTGACGGGCAACCCAAAGTGTGCGGTTGGGCGTGTGGAGGTCAGGTATCTGAGCTTCCACTTGGGTCATGGACAGGTGCGTCCCCACATTAGTAAGACGGCGGCAATTGTGACCTGTCCGAGGCCCAAGACCAAAAAGGAGGTGAGGCAGTTCCTGGGGCTGGCAGGATATTATAGAAGATTTATACCTAATTATTCGGACCTTACCAGCCCGCTGACTGACCTCACTAAAAAGGAAGCAATTATGAGGTAATTCGATCGGACAGGAGTGGGGGACGCCAAATTTACCATCTTAACCTCCTTAAAAAAATGGAGCGAGGTGGAACCGGTGATGCCCGATAGTTTTGGTACCTCGGTTCGGTTCTGTGTGGATTATCGCATTCGACGCCTATCCAATGCCACGGGTTGACGAGTTGCTTGATCGGCTGGGTGCAACTTGCCTTTATTCAACACTGGACTTAACCAAAGGATATTGGCAGATCCCCTTATCGCCCCTATCCAAAGAAAAGACAGCCTTCACAACGCTGTTTGGATTACACCAATTTGTTACCCTTCCTTTCGGGTTGTTCGGGGCACCGGCCACTTTTCAGCGGCTCATGGACAGAATCCTCCGGCCGCATGCCGCCTATGCCACTGCCTATCTAGATGACATAATTATTTACAGTCAGGATTGGCAGCATCATATGGCGCATCTGCGGGCTGTCCTACGAGCTCTGAGGGGGGCCGGGCTGACGGGCAACCCAAAGTGTGCGGTTGGGCGTGTGGAGGTCAGGTATCTGAGCTTCCACTTGGGTCATGGACAGGTGCGTCCCCACATTAGTAAGACGGCGGCAATTGTGACCTGTCCGAGGCCCAAGACCAAAAAGGAGGTGAGGCAGTTCCTGGGGCTGGCAGGATATTATAGAAGATTTATACCTAATTATTCGGACCTTACCAGCCCGCTGACTGACCTCACTAAAAAGGAAGTTCCAGATCCAGTCCAGTGGACGGAGCTGTGTCAGCAGGCTTTCACCCAGGTAAAGGCTGCTCTGTGTGGCGAACCGCTCCTACACTCTCCTGACTTTTCTCTCCCCTTCTTGTTGCAGACAGATGCGTCGGACAGGGGGCTGGGAGCCGTCCTGGCCCAGGGGATAGAGGGTGAGGAATGGCTGGTGCTGTACATCAGTCGGAAGCTCTCTAAGAGAGAGACGATGTACAGTACCATTGAGAAGGAGTGCTTGGCGATCCGGTGGGCTGTTCTCACCCTCTGCTATTATCTCCTGGGTCGGGAATTCAAGTTCAAGTTCAAGTTCAAGTCTGCTTTATTGTCAATTCTTCCACATGTACAGCACATACACACAGAGAATTGAAATTGCGTTACTCTCAGACCCTTGGGTGCATACAGATAACATAAATACAGATTAAATACAAAATACAACTATACAAATATACAAATAAGGTAAAATGTAAAAATATATATATAAAGCACAAGGCATATGGCAGATAGAGCATATGGCAGATAGAATTCACTCTCTGTTCAGACCACGTGCCCCTGCAGTGGCTCCACCGCATGAAGGATACCAACGTGCGGATCACCCATTGGTATCTGGCATTACAACCCTTTAAAGGGGTCATATGATGCTTTTTTAAAGATCATTATTTTATGTATTTGGTGTAACAGAATATGTTGACATGATTTAATGTTCAAAAAACACATTATTTTTCAAATACTGAACATTATTGTAGGTCCTCTATGCCCCGCCTCTCTCAAACGCTTGAAACAGTCGTCCATAAAATGCATTGCTGTTCTGTTGTAAGTGATCTTAAAGATTCCTAAATGCATCTACTTTCGGAAGGCCAAATAAAGTGCTTTTGCTTTCGCCTAGAAACACACAGCGTCTCCCTGACATGGCTGCATCAACACTAACTGCGGTTACTGAAACCACGCCTTCTTTCTTTGCGTGCACATTTGGGCGGCATTATGCTAATATTTCCACATAGTGAGGTAGATATGTGGGGGCGTGTTAGAACGAGCCGTTTTAGGGGGGCGTGGCAGAGTCTTAACTTTGATAAAGAATATCTCTTTGGTTTTGAGACTTTAGCTTGTAACACTCCAAAGAGAAAGGAAAACTTGAAATCGCATCATATGACCCCTTTAAATTCAAGGTGGTCCACAGGCCGGGTGCACAGATGGCTGTAGCTGACTTTCCCTCCAGAAATGGGGGGGGGGCTGCAGGCCGGAGGGCTCCCCGGGCTGAGTCGGGCGGTGGGGGTATGTGGCGAGCGGGGCGTGGTTCAGCGAAGTCTGCAGCGGGAGAGAGGGGCGGGAGATGAGCGGTGAGCAAGTAGGTCAAGTGCAAAATGATAAACACCTGTATCTGATTGCAGTAATTGGCCTGGAGAGACTGGTTAAAAAGGCAGACTGGAGAATGTGGAGGAGAGAGAGAGATGGGGACTCGTGGGCATCGCTCAGCCAGAGAGAGAAAGCCTGAGGAACTGAATTTATGCCACTGGCAGTGTGTGAATGCGCTGGAAGCGCTACT
The DNA here is from genome assembly GCF_001515645.1 of Sinocyclocheilus grahami. Taxonomy (NCBI): domain Eukaryota; kingdom Metazoa; phylum Chordata; class Actinopteri; order Cypriniformes; family Cyprinidae; genus Sinocyclocheilus; species Sinocyclocheilus grahami. The sequence continues at coordinate 328,855 of NW_015505579.1, forward strand.
TTTGTTTTTGTTCAAGTTTGAGTTACTAAATAAAGATCCATGAGTCTCCAAACGCCCACCTGGTTCACTTCCTTCCTTCCTCCTTACGAACTGTGCTACAGATATGCTTACAAATTTTATTCTGCACAAAAAATTTCCCTCCGGGCTTATAATAAACATTGAACCTTGAAACTTGAACCCTAGTAACACAGACCTATGATCTGTTTTGCTTGAGAACCTATGATATAGCTCTTTCCCCTTAACTCTCAGTAAATATCTTGCAAATGCACAAGAATGAGGAAAAAAACAATTTCTAAATCCAAAAACTATAATAGTTCAACAACAATTATCATGCATGAAAGGCATTACTCACAGTAGGTGATTTGAAGCCTTTAATATATTCTGTAAAGTATTATTCTGAGAGTGGTTGTCTAACCTGTAGTAACAGATGATATTTGAGGATCCTCTGGACAGGCTTGAGAAGGTAAGATCCTAGAGGCAGGGATCGCTTTAAAGCAGCTTGCCTCTCTCTGAAGAACATGGCAAGAGTTTTGCTCCTCATGCAGTCTGTTAGAGCAGCCACAGAGCTATGGAGAGAGAATGAACAGTCAAAACACAGCACACCATACTAACAAATACATCACTATACAAACTGATAACAATCAACTCACATAGAACATTAAACAATAACTCTCTGACAATTCATTAATCATCAAATTTACAAAGAAAATACAAAATACTCCAAACAGAAATAGCACCAACAGTAAGACTGTACTACCTATCCCTCATGTGCAGAGGTACTATTGACTATTGATTGGTGGTTGACTTGTAGTAACGATGACACCTACATCCTCATCCATCTAAAACTGTACACATCACATTATACACATAACTCTGATTTTTAAACATAATGCAGTTTTTTTAATAGCATTGTTTTATGTCTGTTCTTGATTTTACTATACACTGTAAAAAAAAAAAAAAACTGTAGTTTAAAAAAAATTATTTTGGCAGCTGACCGCTGTGGTTGCCAGAATAATTCTGTAAAAAATACAGAAAAACCTGTAAACACATTAACAGAACAAACTGTAAATTACTGAATACAACTGTAATTTACAAACAAGAAAATGTAAATGTAAACCAGTAAATTCAACAACACACACTGCTACTAAAATCAGTTTCGTACCTTTAACATATACTGACAACCACCATAATAATGCAGGTGTTAAAGAGAAAGCCACATGAAGAATCAAAAGTTCATCACAAGTAGCTTTCCCACAAGCTTAAGTATACTATTATACAGAAGGTGCATTTATACAGAGTCATTCACACAAACACAAACACACTGACACTTAAATAACGCAATAACCATTCATTAAAGGGTTAGTTCACCAAAAATGAAAATTAGCCCATAAATTACTCACCCTCAAGTTATCCTAGGTGTATATGACTTTCTTCTTTCAGACGAATCCAGTCAGAGTTATATTAAAAATGGTCTTTGATCTTTCAAGCTCTGTAATGCCACTCAGCGGGTGTTGCATGAATCAGTCCAAAATAAGTGAAATAAAAAGCGCCCATCCATTAAAAAAAGTGTCTCACACGGCTCCAGGGGGTGAACAAAGGCATCCTGTAGCAAATCAATGTGTTTTTGTAAGTAAAATATCCATATTCAAAATGTAATAATCACTTTAATGTAGCTTGCGCCAACAGTTGTCGTATGAGCTCACCATTGCGCATGTGCCGGTGAGTCTCGTGAAAACCAATGTTTGTTAACAGGAGCAAAGGAAGCAAAGTTTCCTTACTTTAGCAAAGGAAAACCAGTCTCCTCTTGGCTTATATCGAAATCCTCCGACATTCTTCTTTACAAATCCTCGTTTTGTACTTATAATTTGTGACCATTGCTTTGTTTTGATTTCTCCCCTGCGCTTCCGCGTTCGTCACTTCTGAGTGGTGCATGTGCAACGCCGACCTCACACGTCATCCGCCCGGAACTGCTTCCGTTTACAACTGTTGGCGTAAGCTAAACTAAAGTGATTATTAAGTTTTGAATATAGATATTTTTCTTACAAAAGCGCATCGATTCACTACAGGAGGCCTTTTTTCACCCCCCGGAGCCATGTGAGACACTTTTTTTTATGGACGGTTGCTTTTTATTTAACTTCTTTTGGACTGATGCATGCAACATCCGCTGAGTGGCATTAAACAGCTTGAAAGATCAAAGACAATTTTTAATATAACTCTGACTGGATTCGTCTGAAAGAAGAAAGTCATATACACCTAGGATGACTTGAGGGCGAATAATTTATGGGCTAATTTCCATTTTTGGGTGAACTAACCCTTTAAATAAACAGAAGATGTAACATAAAACCCAAATGCACATAACTGTTAAGAAAAACTATTAAGAAACATGATTACGGGAATTTACTGTTAACAGTTTTTTCCCCCATAGCATACAATATTTTACAGTTAAAATTACACTCATTTTTTACACTGTATTTTTTTTTCTGTAAATTGTTTTGCAACTATTTACTGCTGCTATGGTAGAAGAACTATTTAATTCATTTTACTGTTCCCACACATTGGTTCAGTAATGTCTGGTATTGACCCTGAATTTGTGTGCTTGTCCAGGCATTAAAAACCTTATTGGTCATGAATTTGACCAACCACTACATTAATATCAGTTACTGAATTGAAAAATACTTATATTGTTGATGCAGTTTAACCACGTTTAATGAATATTATGCATTAAAGTGTGAATCTCACAAATCCTGTCAAGAAATGTCAGGGTAATATTGTAACTCCTCCCATATTACCCAGAAACCAAAGGTGCTTTTTTTTGGTGCACGAAAATTATATTAATCTGACCACCTAGCCAGAGGCTCTTCAACATAATATGTCACTTTGGGCATTCAGTGCAACTTACTTTGGGTAGTTGGTGCAATATTGTGAGTAGATGTCAAAATATTCACGCTAAAAACAGAGATGAAAACAAAAGTCAGTAAGGCTTTTCTTAAAATGCATTCACAAGCAAATAGCCTCATTTACATAATTCGATTTCGAAATCATCATAAGCTGTTTATCTGGAGCTTGAAAATATCAAAGTTGTTTTCAAATAAAGATGTTAAAGTATTTAATGAACAAATAACCATAAACACTTATCATTAAAGTTATATTTCCTGTTTAGTTTTATAAACATATGATTTAAATATAATCAGATCTAAAGACTTGAAAGGTACTGGGTCAGCTTGAACGTCACCTTGATCACAAAGCATCTGGCAATGGCCACAGGATCATTGTCACACATGTCCAATGATTGAAGGAGCTCACTAAAAGAAAAAAGAAAGCATGTTTACAGACTAAAAAATAAATAAATTATTATTATTATTAAAACACCACATGCTCTGCACAATTCTGTAAAGGGAAACAGCCCCATTAGGGCCATTATAGCATTATGCTTGGAAAAGGCCTTGTGATAGAGAATTAGCAACACATGCAGTCTGCAGGTCATTCTTCTCTACCTGAGGTCAGTGAGAAAAAAAATGAACGTCTCTTATCACTCTTCATATGTCCATATGAAGGCAATGCCTTGATGGAGCACCTTAAATCTCTTTAATTGTATTAAAATAAAATCCCTTTAATGAACAGCAGCAAGTGGCTTTTCCCTCTTAAAAATGAACATGAAAAAAGACACTATTGTGTAGCAAATGCTTACATGTATAAATAATAATTGCAGTAACAGTAAATATCTTTTTTATAGTTGTCTCTGCATATTTACTTGGGATAGGAGAAAGTATTTCAATGTCAAAAAACTTGACATGACAACAAAGTGGGTTTTTGTATATACAGTACGAGCAGTTGCTCACAGTCTCAGGAATGAGCACAGAGTAACAGCCAATATCAATAGTTTGCCTAAATGATAAAGTACCTTTCTGCTTTTTGTCACCAAACCCTGTAGTATGCCTCCAGAACTAAAAATACAGTGCCCGTCTCATTGTATCACTCTGTGATACTTTTGTATCCTTTTTTTTTTATTTGAGGCTGGTTGCTCTACACTGCCATTATATGGATGAGCGTGAGCAGGATTTTTTTGAATATCTTCTTTTATGGTTTGATAAAGAAAGTAAAGAAAGACTGAATTATCATTTTTGGGTGAACTATCCCTTTACACTAAAACATAATTTTTTAGTGATTTGAAATGGCAAACAACAAATAATTGGTTTGCCATACTTTTAAAAGTTTTAAATTTTTAAAAAGAATACTTGATTGTTAGATTTACCATATTGTCTTTCATTTTAACTGACAGCTTTTACTTTGCCACTGTTATAAGAAATCTGAATCTCCTGTCCATTAAGTGTAGTTCAATCCATGTTTATATGGATTTGAAAGCAAAACTCGGGGCTTAGCTGACCACAGCAAACACCACAGCATACAGAGGTCCACACTTTCTGTGTCATGCATTTGTGACGAACCACAAACAGAAATATGGCAATTATTCACTCAATTACTGTATGATATTGAGGAGAAAAGTATCTCTCTGCAGTAAGACCAACACCTGACAACAGCTGAGCAGTCAATTATGTTCAAAAACAATTTATTGATGATCGGTTAGATGGGGAAAGGTGAAGAACCCTGTGTGTTCAAGGCTCCATAAAGCCTTTTTTAAGGAACAGCATGAGAAATCAAACGCATCTCGGTAAAAGCTCTAATATAGAATCACAGCTTTAAGCCACATATATGCTACTGATTTCCTAACATTAACAGATATAAGTAGATTCATAGACATTCTTTTACTGGAAAATGGACAAAAATATTAATGATCATTGTTACATCTCGGGTCTTTTGAATTGTGTATGTATTTCTGAGTGTGTCTGTGCAGGAAAAGGCGTGGCCTGTACTCAAGCCAGCAGAGATCCTGATTGGTCTGCTCCTGATTGGTCCTGTCCTGGTTCCAGTGAAAAGGACCTCCCCAAACACTCTAGGAGGCTGAATGCGTGCCATTTGTTTTGCTTTGTCTTGGGGTTCTTTTGTGATTGTGCGTACTGTGAAAAACTTGCTCTTGTTTTAGTTGATTTCCAATTGTATTTAGTTTAAGGGAAGTAGGGAGTGTGACGCCATTTCTTTTATATGGTTTGTTCTATGTTTTGGGTTAAGGGAGTTAGGGAAGTTGTGTTGTATTCTTTTTTAATGTTTTATTTTGGTTAGAGAATTGAAAGGGTATACTAAAATTAGTTAATTTTTGTTTGCTATTTTGGCCTTGTCCACTCCTAAATCTGTTCCCTTTGTTACTTATTTTCATTATAAGTTTGTTAATAAATCTTTTTTTTGTTTGATAATATCTTGGGAGTGAGTGCGCGTTTCATTTATGTTGCCACTGGCCCTAGACGGTCGTAACATAAATTGGGGGCTCGTCCGCCGGTTCAAGCTTTCTCCGGTTTGAACAACCAAGTTCAATACACTGTAGACAAATGGACTATTCGATCTAATGAAATTTGCCTTGTTTCTTATTGTTTTCCTTGGGAATTTTGCTTTAAGGGGAGGGGATTTTGGCAGAGGTTTTGAAATGTCTTCTAAATTTGATTTGGAGGAGTTTGCAATTCGGCCTTCGGCACAACAATTAGAAAAATGTCGTAAAGATGACTTATTTGCAATCGCAGATTTATATCAGATCAGGGTGCCTCGGAGTGCGGTAAAGAGCGAGATTAAGGAAGTGGTGGTGAGACATATGGTGGAGAATGGGATCTTGCCAGAGGAGGGCGAGCTAGCAGGTGTTGCAAACCTAATAACGAGTTCTGTGGGTGAGGGAGCGGAGCAGACCAAACCCGAGGAACCATTTAGCATAGATCCTGCTGAGCTGCCATCTCCACGCGACCCATTGTTGACTATTAAATTAAAGGAGCTTGAGTTGGAATTAAGTCGGCAGCAGTATCAAAGTCAGCTGTTGCACGTAAGAACAGTCGAGCTTGAAACTCAGCGTGCAATTCGTCTGAAGGAGCTGGAGCTTGAGATTAAAACTAAAGTTCCTAACAAGCCTCCAATTACTGGTCCACCCGGAGCTAGTACACCTGTGGCTCCTCCGATCAACACCTCCAACTCCTGGTTCTGATCCTGTGCCTCGATGCGATTTGCAAATAAGTTAAAGGTTCGATATTAGTAAACAAATTGCATTAGTCCCGCTCTTCCGTGAAAGTGAAGTAGATACATACTTTACTGTGTTTGAACACATCGCCGCCACGCTTCAATGGCCGCGAAATGTTTGGCCACTGCTATTGCAGTGTAAGCTTGTTGGGAAAGCTCAAGAAGTTTGTTCGGCCTTGACTCTTGAGCAGAGTTTAGATTACGATGTAATGAAAAATGCTGTGTTGCGCGCCTACGAATTAGTTCCTGAAGCATACCGTCAAAAGTTTAGAAATAATGAAAAATCCCCCAGACAAACGTTTGTTGAATTCGCTCGTGACAAGGCAAGTCAGCTGTTGCACGTAAGAACAGTCGAGCTTGAAACTCAGCGTGCAATTCGTCTGAAGGAGCTGGAGCTTGAGATTAAAACTAAAGTTCCTAACAAGCCTCCAATTACTGGTCCACCCGGAGCTAGTACACCTGTGGCTCCTCCGATCAACACCTCCAACTCCTGGTTCTGATCCTGTGCCTCGATGCGATTTGCAAATAAGTTAAAGGTTCGATATTAGTAAACAAATTGCATTAGTCCCGCTCTTCCGTGAAAGTGAAGTAGATACATACTTTACTGTGTTTGAACACATCGCCGCCACGCTTCAATGGCCGCGAAATGTTTGGCCACTGCTATTGCAGTGTAAGCTTGTTGGGAAAGCTCAAGAAGTTTGTTCGGCCTTGACTCTTGAGCAGAGTTTAGATTATGATGTAATGAAAAATGCTGTGTTGCGTGCCTACGAATTAGTTCCTGAAGCACACCGTCAAAAGTTTAGAAATCATGTAAAATCCCCCAGACAAACGTTTGTTGAATTCGCTCGTGACAAGGCATATTTGTTTGAAAAATGGTGTACTGCGAATAAAGTCACAACTCTAGAACAACTCAAGGAGTTAATATTGCTGGAAGAGTTCAAAAATTAACATTTTTTTAATTTATCTGAATGAACAGAAAGTGTCTACTCTTACAGAGGCGGCTGTTTTCTCTGATGAATTTGTGCTCACTCACCGAGTAGTATTTTCATCACCTACTAAGCGTAATCCTACGGGTTGTACACAAAATTTTAAAGATGTGACCGTGATTAAAGAGAATTCAGTTAGTGACAATATGGAAAGCCGTGAATGTTTCTACTGCCATGAGGCTGGGCACCTCATTGCAGTTTGCCCTGCTTTGAAGCGCAAATCTGGCAGGAAAGTTAACCCTTCGAAGAGTGTAGCTTTAATTGACAGTCGCATGTCAGAACTCTCATCTCCTTTTATGGTTGAGTCCGCATTTGAACCATTCGTTTCTGATGGCATTGTATCATTTAATGAGGCGATGTCTGAAGCTAAACCTGTACATATTCTGAGGGACACGGGGGCGGCTCAGTCGTTCATTTTAGAAAGTATATTACCCTTTTCTACCCGTTCTAGCTGTGGAGTTGATGTACTAGTGAAAGGAATCGATTTGACTGTGATACTGTGATTACTGCACAATGTATTTCTACAGGCTAGCATCATTTCAGGGCTTGTTAAGTTGGCTGTTTGTGCCGAGTTACCGAGTTACCGAGTATCACTCATTCTTGGTAATGACTTGGCAGGTAAGAAAGTTTTCTGTTTACCTGAAGTGACTGATGACCCCGTTGACGTAAATAAAAGTAACGATGTGTTACGTGAAACATTTCCTGATGTGTTTGGTGCTTGTGCAGTGACTCGTGCTCAGTCTCGTAAGTTTGAGGAGACTGTGGATCTTTCCAAGTCCTTTATGTCTACTGAAGTTCCCATTCAAGGTGTAAAAGATAAGGTGAATGAGTTGAATGTGTGTGCTGTTCCTAATTTTAATCTGCCTTTAGGTAAACTTGAATTGATTAAATCACAGCATGCTGATCCCACTTTGATTCCATACTTCACAACTGCGGTGAAACAATCTGCCTTGCCGAAGCATTCTGTTGCATATTACTGCGATGAAGAGGTGTTGATGCGTAAATGGTCTCCACCTAAAACTGATGAGGATTGGAGTACAGTTTACCAGGTTGTGGTTCCAAAGCCATACTGACTGCAGGTATTAAGCGTTGCACATGAACATGAACTCTCAGGCCATGTTGGCATTAGGAAAACATATGATGGTTTGTTAAAGCATTTCTTTTGGCCATCTATGAAATCAGATGTAGTAAAGTTCTGTAAGTCGTGTCATGCCTGCCAGCTAGCTGGTAAACCCAACCAGGTTATTCCCCCAGCTCCTTTAAAACCAATCCCCGCACTCGGAGAACCGTTTGAGCGTATTTTAATTGATTGCGTTGGCCCTTTACCAAAAACGAAATCTGGAAATTCTTTTGACTCTAATGTGCGCAACGACTAGATTTCCTGAAGCAATCCCATTACGAACTCTCAAAGCTCCATCTATCGTTAAAGCCATTGTCAAATTCTGCACTACATTTGGTCTCCCCCGGTATATTCAGTCTGACCAGGGTAGTAATTTTATGTCGAAGGTGTTTGCAAAAGTAATGAGGCAATTAAACATCAAACATCAAGTGTCTAGTGCCTATCACCCACAGTCCCAGGGTGCTATCGAACGTTTTCACCAAACGTTAAAATCGATGCTTCGTACCTTTTGTGTAGAGAGGGAGCGAGATTGGGATGAAGAGATTCCTTTATTATTATTTGCTGTTCGTAACACGACACAGGCATCGCTTGGTTTTAGTCCATCTGAGTTAATTTTTGGTCATTCTGTGCGTGGGCCACTGAAAGTTCTGCAAGAACAAATTCTAGGTGCTGAGCGTTCCTCTCAGCCAAAGAATGTTTTGGATTATGTCAGTAGTTTTTGTGAGCGTTTGCATTCTGCATGGAGTTTAGCGAGGAAGTCACTT
>NW_015505579.1:340764-384990 GCF_001515645.1 Sinocyclocheilus grahami
AACCATTCGTTTCTGATGGCATTGTATCATTTAATGAGGCGATGTCTGAAGCTAAACCTGTACATATTCTGAGGGACACTCAGTCGTTCATTTTAGAAAGTATATTACCCTTTTCTACCCGTTCTAGCTGTGGAGTTGATGTACTAGTGAAAGGAATCGATTTGACTGTGATTAAAGTTCCTCTGCACAATGTATTTCTACAGTCTAGCATCCGTTCAGGGCTTGTTAAGTTGGCTGTTTGTGCCGAGTTACCGGTTGAGGGAGCATCACTCATTCTTGGTAATGACTTGGCAGGTAAGAAAGTTTTCTGTTTACCTGAAGTGACTGATGACCCCGTTGACGTAAATAAAAGTAACAATGTGTTATGTGAAACATTTCCTGATGTGTTTGGTGCTTGTGCAGTGACTCGTGCTCAGTCTCGTAAGTTTGAGGAGACTGTGGATCTTTCCAAGTCCTTTATGTCTACTGAAGTTCCCATTCAAGGTGTAAAAGATAAGGTGAATGAGTTGAATGTGTGTGCTGTTCCTAATTTTAATCTGCCTTTAGGTAAACTTGAATTGATTAAAGCACAGCATGCTGATCCCACTTTGATTCCATACTTCACAACTGCGGTGAAACAATCTGCCTTGCCGAAGCATTCTGTTGCATATTACTGCGATGAAGAGGTGTTGATGCGTAAATGGTCTCCACCTAAAACTGATGAGGATTGGAGTATAGTTTACCAGGTTGTGGTTCCAAAGCCATACCGACTGCAGTTATTAAGCCTTGCACATGAACATGAACTCTCAGGCCATGTTGGCATTAGGAAAACATATGATGGTTTGTTAAAGCATTTCTTTTGGCCATCTATGAAATCAGATGTAGTAAAGTTCTGTAAGTCGTGTCATGCCTGCCAGCTAGCTGGTAAACCCAACCAGGTTATTCCCCCAGCTCCTTTAAAACCAATCCCCGCACTCGGAGAACCGTTTGAGCGTATTTTAATTGATTGCGTTGGCCCTTTACCAAAAACGAAATCTGGAAATTCTTATCTTTTGACTCTAATGTGCGCAACGACTAGATTTCCTGAAGCAATCCCATTACGAACTCTCAAAGCTCCATCTATCGTTAAAGCCATTGTCAAATTCTGCACTACATTTGGTCTCCCCCGGTATATTCAGTCTGACCAGGGTAGTATTTTTATGTCGAAGGTGTTTGCAAAAGTAATGAGGCAATTAAACATCAAACATCAAGTGTCTAGTGCCTATCACCCACAGTCCCAGGGTGCTATCGAACGTTTTCACCAAACGTTAAAATCGATGCTTCGTACCTTTTGTGTAGAGAGGGAGCGAGATTGGGATGAAGAGATTCCTTTATTATTATTTGCTGTTCGTAACACGACACAGGCATCGCTTGGTTTTAGTCCATCTGAGTTAATTTTTGGTCATTCTGTGCGTGGGCCACTGAAAGTTCTGCAAGAACAAATTCTAGGTGCTGAGCGTTCCTCTCAGCCAAAGAATGTTTTGGATTATGTCAGTAGTTTTTGTGAGCGTTTGCATTCTGCATGGAGTTTAGCGAGGAAGTCACTTAGTGCCGTTCAAGAGCAAATGAAAACTCGTTATGATCGTGAAGCTGTGCAGCGTTCTTTTCAGATTGGGGATCGTGTTCTTGTTTTATTGCCAATACCCGGCTCCTCGTTGAAAGCTAAATTTGTTGGCCCTTACAAAATTCAGGCAAAGTTAGGAGAGACTGATTATGTTGTGAATACTTTTAATCGCAGGAGGACATCAAGAGTGTGTCATATTAATATGCTCAAGGCTTATGTAACTCGTTCTGATGTGTCCGATGTGGCTGCTATCGTAACACTTGCGTCTGTGAATGTGTCTCTATCTGACTATTCACCAGAGAGTGATGATTTAAAAATGAGAAGTGCTTCATTTTTGACTGCTCGTATGTTAAACTCTGAAACTTTGGAAAATCTATCTACCAAGTTATCACATTTACCGGTTTCAGGCCAAAAATTTGATCAGTAAGTATTCAACATTATTTAATGATTTTCCCACAACCACGCATGTTATAGAACATGACATTGACATTGTCTCACATGCACCTGTTAAGCAAAATGCTTACAGAGTTAATCCCGTCAAAAGGAATCTCATGAAACAGGAGACCCAGTATCTGTTAGAACATGGTTTAGCAGTTCCCAGTAGTAGTCCCTGGTGTTCGCCGTGTTTGTTAGTTCCCAAGCCCGATGGTACATCCAGATTTTGCACTGATTATAGGAAAGTCAATGCCTTGACTAAACCTGATTCATTTCCTTTGCCTCGTGTCGAAGATTGTGTTGACCGTGTTGGGAATTCTAAATTTGTCACTAAACTTGACTTATTAAAAGGGTACTGGCAAGTACCACTTACTGAGAAGGCCTCTGAAATTTCTGCCTTTGCTACTCCTGATGCGTTCCTTCAATATAGAGTGATGGCGTTTGGATTACGAAATGCTGGTGCAACATTTCAGCGTTTAATGTCAAGAGTGTTACTTAATGTTCCTAATTGTGATGCTTACCTCGATGATGTTGTCTGTTACTCCGATTCTTGGGATGAACATGTCCAACTTCTGAATTGTGTTTTTGCACACTTGAAATAGGCCAATCTCACAATGAATTTGGCAAAATGCGAATTTGCTTGTGCAACCGGAGTCCATAAAGTCCACCCCTGTTATTGAGGGCAGACGGACTCGCGCAGCACTGCATCTGAATGGCAGAATCACCACGGTCCGGAAAGTATCTCAAAGAAATACTCACCGGAACACTGCAGGGGAGTGGTAATTCAGGCACCGTCCACCGGATGAGCGTACCTCAATGGCGAGCTGTAGATGGTTTCTTGTATCTGAAGGAGAAAATTCTGAGGCAATGGCGTTCAGTGCCGCTTTATAGTGCGGGGGAGCCCACCTCTATTTCGCATGCTTGAATGCCATTGGTGGGTGAATTCTCACCCACGAGATTTTATAAGGCTTCAGTAGATTCGAGGAAGGAGGGGATAACCCCAAAGCGACATCTTTGATGATGCAGAGTCGAAAGACCGACTAGAGAGGGAACTTGAGTAGTACAGGGTTAGGCTTAAAACACTTCTTATACATTAGGCGCGTTTCCATTACAGATTTGCTCAAAACTTTGGCGATAAAAAAGTATTGCGAAATGACGGCGTTTCCATTAACCAATGTTATGCAGCTAAAACGTAACCTTTTGCCTCTCGCGATAAGTCATGGCAACGGATTTTGGTGGGATTTTGACGGATTTTGGCTATATTTATTCAAAGGAGGCTTATGCGTGTATCTTTACAGAAGCAGCAAAGAGAGCCGCTTCAGAAACATGCGTGGCTCGGCTGGAATAAACCATAGACTGTATAAAAACATAGACGAAAGCATTGAGTGGCCGCAATCAGCTTCAGTGGCCGTATCAGAGCCACACTGCACCGCAGACGTGTACAATGTAAATTGTCTAAGTATTAATAGTAGGGAAAGCCCCCTATACTGGAGCGCGGTCACTTATGAAGTGTTTCTTGGAGGTTATAGTACGTTGAAGAATGATCATATGACTTTTTACATATGCCATGTGACCTGTAAATGCGAAAAAGCCGTTTCCATTGCAGTTTTGCGAATTAATCCTTTTTCGCATTGCCTGAAAAACCACCTCATGCGAGCGTAAAAACTTTTTTGCGATATATGGCCGTTTTTGCGAAATTGACCCGTTTCCATTAGGCGTATTTTCAATTCGCAATTTCAATTTGTGCAATTTGAAGGGTAATGGAAACGCGCCTAGTGACTCCTTCTATTGTCTGTCAGCTGAAATGTCTGATAGTTTTTAAATGGGTCATATGATGCGATTTCAATTTTTCATTTCTCTTTGGAGTGTTACAAGCTCTTGGTGCGCCGGCTGTTCTGACTCACGTAAATACGTTTTCATTTAATGAATTTGCCACTGATGATTCAAACGCGAGTTTTGGGCAGTGTGGAGTAGCACTTGTTGTTTGTCATTTCTCCGATCCCAAATGCAGACAGAGTTTTATGTTTACGCGGCGCAATGCAACGCAAGGCGTAAAAAGACAGTATAAGTCATTATAATCCGTAATTATGTCCCCACTGGATGCAACAAATGCCTCGTTTGTAATGGGTTTTTATGTTTTTGTCTCATCGCTCCAGACTGACAGGGCATCAACAGTATGTGAGGGGCGTAACATTTCCGTCTCACGCTTGAGGTATTCAGACAATCACAACGCACTGGATAGTTGGCCAATCACAGCACACCTCGCTTTTTCAGACCGATGAGCTTTGTAAAAATCGGCGTGTTTCAAAAAGGCGGGGCATAGAGGAGAAACAATAATGTACAGTATGTGGAAAATAATGTGTTTTTTGAACTTTAAACCGCATAAACACATTTCATTACACCAAATACACCAAATAATGTTCTTTTTAGCAGCATCATATGACCCCTTTAAGTTTTTTGTTGACCGCTGAGTGTAAATTTTGTTGACCACTGAGCGTAAATTTATGAAACTAAGCATGTTTCCTGAGAATGACTTAGGAATGAAAAATTGTGGCGTTTGGACAATGCGCTTTAAAGATATAAGAAAATTACTGTTATCTTTTTTACTGTTATGTTAATAAATCGCCATGGCAACACCATTCAAGATATCCAAAATCCATTTGCAATTTAGCATTTTCAGTATCTTGATCATGTTGACAAAGTTTGGTGTGAATTTCATGATTCTCGTAAAAAAAATTTTTTTAAAGTGACGTGATATGTGGGAAAGTATCCCATCCAAAGTGCACACAGCAGAGTACTACTTGGCCAAACTTTGTCAAATTTGGCCACATGCCACGTCCCTTTAAAAAAATTTAAGCAGTGAACACACACCCGGCGCAGTGGGCAGACATTTTTTTGCTGCGGCACCCAGGGAGCAGTTGGGGGTTCGGTGCCTTGCTCAAGGGCTCCTCCGTCGTGGTACTGAAGGTGGGAAAGACCACTGTACACAGTGCTGTTCCGGAGCGCTGTACACTCTCCCCACCTACAATCCCTGCCGGTACGAGACTCGAACTCGCAACTTTTGGGTTACGAGTCCGACTCTCTAACCATTAGGCCATGACTTCCATGAGTATGCATTCATTTACAGCCTGTTTTTTTCCAAAAATCCGCATTTAAAACAAAATAGCTGAATTCCTTTTGGTCGTAGCTAATATCCAGCTTGATGAGAACAATATACAGTATGTATTGAGTTTAGTGACTGTAAGTAAAACTCCCCCCCACTTTAGTTAAAAGGTAGTGCTGTAGAGCGCCTCCACCACGCCCATTTCTGAGCTTTTTGCCAGTGATGTGTGTCGAGTTTCATGTAATTCTAAGCATGTTAAGTGCCTCAAAAGAAAAAAAACTATTAAAGTTCGACATGTTGCCATGGCAACACTATTTAAAATATTAATAATCCCTTCACAGTTTCTCATCTGCTATGCTTTGACATTATTCTGATGACGTTTGAAGCAAATCGGGTAAAAATAAGAGGGTGATTTCAAAAGTATTTTGAAAATGACACTTCCTGCTGCCAGTTGGTGGCGCTATAATTGTTAGTCATAATAGCCACATCTGTGTGATCAGCCTCATACAAAATCAGACAATGTATGTGAAAGTTCTAATACACTTCCTGTTTCTCATTTTTCATCATAAATTAGTTTTTCGGATTAAAAACCTAGGAGTATTAAAAAGTTTGATGCATGAGCTTTATAGAAAACCCTAAATAGCTGACTTCCTGTTGGGCGGAGCCTATGACATGCATTGAGAAAGTTGTCTGGCTCAGTGAGATCTATATGTGTCACAAGTTTCATATCTATACGTGCAAGTATGCATGAGATATGCATCAAGATACGCTGTAGAGCCCCTGTAATCCTGTGGCACCCAGGTCCGTCCTAATGACCACAGATTCCAACGTGTGTGCCAATTTTCAAGAGATTTTGAGCATATTAAGGGCTCCAAAAACCCCTGGATAGTAAAAAAAAAAAGAAAAAAAAAGGAAAACGGACAAGTCCTTAGACAAAAACTCAAGATCTTCGCAATTTAGTATTGTAAAGGCCTTATGGTTACACTCACCAAATTTGAAGATGATTTGATTAAAACTCTAGGAGGAGTTTGTTAAAGTATGAGGCCTGAAAATGGCAAAAACTGCACAAAAACCATAGAGGAAATTCACAATGACTGACTTCCTGTTGCGTTTAGGACTTGGCTCCAAGAGACTTTTTTGTAGGTATTATAACATTACATACATGTACCGAATTTCGTACACATGTGAAATATAGCAGGAGGGGTGCTTCGTTTAAATTTGATAAGTAGCGCTATCGAGCCATTTTGCCACTCCCAATTCTCAAACCCATATCGGATTTACATTTTTTCCAGTTCTGATGCGTGTACAAAGTTTGTGAGTTTTAGCATTGTTTATGCCCTCAAAAGTAGTTTTGTTTTGTGTGAAAACATGGCAGAAAGCTGGAAGGTTTTAAAAGAGTGCTAAGGGAATTATACATATGAATATATGAATTAATTAATTATATGAATGTACCTCTGAAGGTTCTAACTGTCTTCAGAAAAGATTTGATAGCATTTTGTTTTCATCTTCACTCCGTGTAATGAAAGTGAAAGTGAAGGCCAAGTATGGTGACCTATACTTGGAATTTGTGCTCTGCATTTAACCCATCCAAGTGCACACACACACACACACACACACACACACACAGACAAACAGACCCACACACACAGCAACACAAAAACACCCACACACACACACACACACACACACACACACACACACACACACACAGACAGACAGACAGACAGACAGACAGACAGACACAGACAGTGGGCAGCCATATTGCTGTGGCGCCAGGGAACAGTTGAGGGTTTGGTGCCTTGCTCAAGGGTCTTACATCAGTCTGACCCTGGTTTTGAGGGTGGAAGAGAGCGCTGGTTAGTCAGATTCGAACCCGCAACCTTTGGGTTAAAATTCCAACTCTCTAACCATTAATGCCACAACTGCCCCCACCTAATAAAGAAGTGTTCTTATCACAATGCTTTGTCCACGGAGGTTATGGGGAAACAGCTCTAATTCAGCTGTTCCATTAGCACCACCTAATGTCAGAGAGTGGATTTACAGAGGGTTACATTTACATTCAGCCTGTGTGCAGTTTTTGTCTGGCCAAAAATTTGACCAAATTTACATGCCCGGCTGTACATTTTAACCAGTTGATGAAAAACAAGCTTATGTGGATTCAAATGTATCAACGTTTATTAATCAATTATCATTTTGACAACCCTTTTCTTTATTTAAAGGCTGAAATGTGTGGTTTACCATTTTATGAAACTTTTTCAAAGCTTTATTTGAATAAACAAATATTATATAATAATAAACAAAGCACCATCTGTGCTCGGGCCCTAATAATAATCCTTTGGGGAACAATAGGGCCCTGCGCCCCTTGTGGCTTGAGCCCTAATAAGAATAATCCTAAGGAAAACAATAGGGCTCTTCGCCCCCTAGTGGCTTGGGCCCTAAAAAAAAGAAAAAATGAAAAAAATGTAGCAATTCTGATTTTTATAAGTGAAATCACAATTTGTTTCCCCAGACTTTTCAACTCTTACCAAGACCTGTTTTTGTAATGATTCAAATAAAAACAGTAAACTGTTACTGTGAAAAATTGCTTTTACTGTGATACAAGATTTCTGCCATTCCACCCACCCAGATTAGGGAGTTGATGAGTCCATCTTTTAGTAGACCAAAGACCTAAACATCTTGTGTGGACTTCATTCATCAATAAATACATGTCAGGAACAGCTAGTCATCATTCTTTTCATATCCTGTCATTTACTTTTATTTATTGCATTTGGGTGACATAACTGCAAAACCGTAAAAAGAATGTTTTCATCCTCTGGTGTGGGCTCTAATAAAATTATCATTATAGCTATCATTCTTGGTGTAAACGGGCCTTTAGTCACCATTGTTATTAAATAAGAAATTAAAATAACATCATAATGTCTTAAAATTTAGATTCTTCTTTGTATAGAAAACCTATGCATTCGTGTCTGTACATACATCAATAAATAACTGGTGCTGGTTTCGGTTTCGTTGGGCTGTAAAAACAAGCTAATAATTAATGATTTCTTACCTGTTAAACTCATAGATGTCCTCAATGTTTCCAAACAGAGCACACACCTGTTCTGGCTTTATGGGAAGATCTCCTGAGTCTATAATGTGAGCAAGGTAGTCCTGCAAACAGAAAATCAGATTATCACAAAAGATGCACTATATTGTATTGGTAATATCAATGAGCTATATTGGTAAGCATATCAATGAGCATCAGCCAATATTTTATTTTTTAACATAGGTACTGACTGAAATTATGTCTTTTAAACTGAAACTAAACAGCACAAAAGTACCAAATCAAAATCCATATTTTGTAAATATTTTTTATATATTTATTCTATTGTGTATCATTTTGATGCCTGATTTCATATGTACAACTACATAAAAATTTCAATATAAGATATACATTACATTTAAGCTCTAACATAAAAACAAACAGTCAATATAGGTTTATAATAGAGAAATAGAAAGTGGCTCATATACAAGTTTTATAGCTCAATCGGCACAAGAGATTGTCATCCACAAAAAAATAATAACTATTGTATTTCAAATCTGCAGATAGAGAGAGACAGAGAGAAAGATAGAGGGAGAGAGAGCAGAGCCCCAAGAAAAGGGCCCCAGCAAAGAAAGAGAGATTGCCAGCCAAGAAAAAAGACGAAAGAAAAGAAAAGAGAAAGAGCAATGGTTACTATCCTCTTTTATCCCTTCATTGACCATGTGACTAAAAACCAAATCTGAGACATTCAAACTGACCAATCAGCAGATTACAGCTTCACCCAGGGTGCAAACAGTGTGACAATTAGCAGACCCCCTTAATTTATACACACGTTGGCCTACAGACCTTGATCACAATCAGCACCTCTTGTGCCTTCAGGAATTCCAAATGGCCCTTTTGTTTCTGAAGATAGGTTTGGGACAGGAAAGCAGAAGTCTTTGATCATTTTTGACCCTACACAGATACTGTCAAATTTCAAATTCAAGAGGAAAGACAAGTTTGACTCGATGCTACCAACTGCATGAAGCAAGTGAAACCTCACAAGCTTCACATGGCCTACGGTAAACTACAGTTCAAAGGCCTTAAAAGAAAGCTATGCTGCACAGGCACTGCATTGTACTGTATTGTTGTGAATAAACACCTATGCAATGTACACAAATAACCAGTGGTGGCTCGTCAGGGGAGGCACAGCTTCCCCATAATTTTGAGGTGAAAATGGGAGGAAGACGATTTAATGTTAATAAAATTCACAATTCATTTCAGTTCATGTCTCAGAATGAGTATTTTTTGTTTGTAATTTCACAGTTGTAATACCATAACGTGAAAGCGCCACTTTTCTATTGCGAATGTGCCGAATCTGCTGATGTAATTGCAACTGCTAATAATAGAGAAGGGTAGGGGGAGGCAGAGTGAGCGCTGAGCTCTCGTGCCTCCGTTGGTAAAAAAAAAAAATTTGCCAATCACCATCGAGTGTTCACTTTCAGCGCTGAGGAGTTTTGACAAAAGAAACCTCGTAAGGGATGCTAGCCTCGCCTTCTGATATCATCCAATCATCAAAGAGACGTAAATTACGTGATATTAGTTTGAACGTCTCCCGCTGCGCTGATAATGTACCAAGTACTTATGATGAGTAGCAATATTGAACCGCTCTCTCGCGCTCTCTCGCACACACACACACGATGCGCAAAACTCCGCATTTGAACAGTCAATAGCAAATACTTAAACTAATAACAAAACATACTTACAGTAGCTGATTCAGAAGCGCCAGATTGTCATAGCAAAGTCAGAATTACCTCCTCTCCTAGGTTCATGAAACGGTCGTCCATAAAATGCATTGCTGTTCTGTTGTAAGTAATCTTAAAGATTCCTAAATGCATCTACTTTCGGAAGGCCAAATAAAGTGCTTTTGCTTTCGCCTAGAAAGATACAGTGTCTCCCTGACATGGCTCCATCAACACTAACTGCGGTTACTGAAACCACGCCTTCTTTCTTTGCGTGCACATTTGGGCGGCATTATGCTAATATTTCCACATAGTGAGGTAGATATGTGGGGGCGTGTTAGAACGAGCCGTTTTAGGGGGGCGTGGCAGAGTCTTAACTTTGATAAAGAATATCTCTTTGGTTTTGAGACTTTAGTCTTTGCAACTTCAGGGATCTTATCTATGCACAATCAGCTTGTAATACTCCAAAGGAAAACTTGCAATCGCATCATATGACTCTTTTAATTAAATGGCGCAACAGGCAGCTCTCTTTTAACACAGACTTTTAAGAAGGGATGGATGTTTGGTTCAAGTGATAGGCCAGGTAAGTGAAGTTATATTATCTTGCTGTATGTATGTCGTTTTCTTTATGTTTTCTGACTAAAAGCAACCAAAAAGCCATTTTAAAGTGGTTAAGCAAATAATAATAATAATCGGCAGGGATCCCAGACCAATACAATTAGTGTGCCTCCTCTATTTTAAAACCCACGAGCCACCACTGCAAATAACAGCCAGTAACCATGCATTATGTATGTAGTCTTCAGTCTTCAGTGATTATATTGTTATGGTGCATTGTAATATTGATGCTTTGCTCAATTTCTGTGCATAACTCTTTCATATTTTGAACAGTTTTGTTTTCAATGCTTCTAAATTTGGCAATGTTAGGTTCAACATTTAGTTTTTATTTACTGATGTACAAAACAGCAAATGGTTTGTAGTCTACAAAAAGAATGCAGAATGCTGTTGCCACATCAAATAAGTATTTTAACAAATTAAATTAATCAAAATTAATACAGCAATTACTATTACAATATCAACAGAAATTATCAACAGATATGATTTTTGACATGTGCAAATTAAATCCAACAATTCAAATGTGGATAGACTATTCAGAATCAGGACTGTGTGATCTCTGGGCTGTATTATGTATTCATCTATTCATTTTCTCAAATAAATAAAAATTATCTGATAATGTCTCTCAAAGTGCACAGTCTTTTGAATAAATAATAAAATTGTGATGCATGTTTTTCTGGTTCTTTTAAATGGAAGTTTAAAAAGTAATAGGTTTTTTTTACACCTCATGACTGTAATCTCACTTCAAGCTGTGTGACATTGTGTTGTACTTGGGGGACTCAATAGGCACAATCCAATTGTCAAACCTGATATTGCATAACGTGATAATCCCGGGGCATAGGATGTCTGACTGCTAACAAGTCATAATATGCAGTTCCTACACTTCAGAAGCATTCAATATATAATGAAAAACATGTATTCTAGTGTTAATTCAGTGGCAAGGGAATGAAACATGTATGAGCCATGATATGACCGAGCTAATGGGTTTAACTATACACCCACCTTGATTCCAGTGCACTGAACTGACCTCCTAATGGAATAATTAGCTTTAAGTTGAGATATACCAGATGTATCAGCAGAGCTTTATTTCTGTATTGTGTAGCGTGGGGACTTGGTTCTATCCATCAGTTGCTGATTGGATAGAGGTGGATCTAAATGCAAAATTGCAGCTGACTGTAAGAAAGGGACCGTGGTTTAAGCCGACTAAATGATTAGGGAAGTCTGATGTATGTCACCAGAGAGAAGTCTGTTGTTTCACCAGAAGATCAAGTTATGGTATTTTTAGTGCTGTCAATCTATTAAAAAATAAACTAATTAATCACACATTTTTTCTGAAATTAATCGTGATTAATAGCAATTAATCCCACCTAGCATTAAAGTTTTAAAAAATAAATGTATATTGCAATAATTTCACATTCAATCTTTAAATGAATGTAGGAACAACAAAGACAGTATATTTTTTAATATTTGTTTAGTGGCATCTTTTTTTATGTCTGAAGGCGAGTATCACTAATATCAATACTACTGATGACCCTAGGAAATATTTTTCCCCCCTGATATTTAACCATTGAATATAGCCATTTAACATTGCAGTAGCTATAATTGAGAGCTATCAATTTTAACATTTATATGTAGGGGTGGAACGATACATGTATTCGTACCGAACCGTCATGGTACGGACATCTTGGTTCGGTGCATGAGGCCTTACAACGAATACAGGCAATTCACCCCAAAAGGGGCGCCCGCAGCAATGCAACGCTGTTTGATAACCGGCCGCCAGCAGAAGAACAGCGAATGCCATGAGTTGCGCACTTGAACAGAATCATCCAGGTAAGAATAGGGAATGAAGTGTCAAATACATTTCAGATAGAAAATGGAACTCCACAAGGGAGTGTAATAAGTACACTATTGTTTTCCATAATGATAAATGATGTATTTAATCAAGTAGAACCAGATATAGGTAGGTCTCTGTTTGCAGATGACGGTGCTCTCTGGAAAAGGGGAAGGAATATTTTATATATTAATAAGAGGATACAAGAGGCAATAAGGAAAGTAGAAGAATGGGCATATGAATGGGGATTTAAATTCTCAGAGGAGAAAAGTAAAACAGTAATTTTCTCTAGGAAGAGGGTTATTCCAGAAGCGAGTTTGAAGATGTATGAGAAATCATTAGAAAGGGTTAAGGTATTTAAGTTTTTAGGTATTTATTTTGATGCAAAACTTACTTGGGCTGAACATATAAATAAAATAGTTGAGAAATGTCAGAAGGTGTTAAACATCATGAGATGTGTAAGTGGAGGGGAATGGGGGGCAAGTTTTTCTTCATTAAAAACAATCTATGTAGCACTGATCCGGTCTGTTGTGTGGTATATGGTTCTGCCTCAAAAAACCTGTTGGAAAAACTTTGTAAAATTCAAGCTCATGCAATGAGACAGTGTTGTGGAGCAGTCTTACACCCATTCCAGCTTTACAAGTCGTAGTAGGAGAGATGCCACTAGAAATTAGAAGGAAACAATTAATGGTCAATTACTGGGTTAACCTCCAGAGGCATGAAGATGAACATCCTACAAAAATGGTCTTACAGAACTGTTGGGAACAAAATTAAAGATGTAGAATAAGTTTTGGGTGGAGTAATAAAATATATGCAGAAGTAAATAACATCAAGATGAGCTCAACAGTTGTTATTCAGGAATATGAACCATGGGATTATGTAACACCTCAAGTAGATTTGCATTTGTTGGAGGTTAAAAAACAGAAAGAGAAGTTGACTTGGCATCTGCATTTTCAATGTATACCAAAGTCCAATACCCCTGGCATATACAGTGGGGAAAAAAAGTATTTAGTCAGCCACCAATTGTGCAAGTTCTCCCACTTAAAAAGATGAGAGAGGCCTGTAATTTTCATCATAGGTATACCTCAACTATGAGAGACAAAATGAGAAAAAAAAATCCAGAAAATCACATTGTAGGATTTTAAAATAATTTATTTGCAAATTATGGTGGAAAATAAGTATTTGGTCAATAACAAAATTTCATCTCAATACTTTGTTATATACCCTTTGTTGGCAATGACAGAGGTCAAAATAAGGGGAAATGAAGAAGTGGATAAATTAGCAAAGCAAGCTTTACAGAGAGAAATGATAGAGATAGAAGTTCCATTAAGTAAATCGGAAATTAAGGTTTTAATATGGAGTAAAGTGATTAAAGAATGGCAAGTTAAGTGAAACAATGGGGAAAACGGTAGATTCCTTTACAGTTTAATAAACAAAGTAAGTCATAATATAAAGTGTATAGGTAAGTCAAGGAAAGAAGAGGTTATCTTTAACAGAATATTGCTAGGGCACTAAAATTTAAATGGCACTCTTAAAATAACAGGGAAACATCCAAATGGGTTATGTAAACAATGTCATGTTGAAGAAACAATACCTAATGTATTTCTTGAATTTAGCAAGTATGAACAAGAAAGAAGAAAAATTATAGTAGAAATAAGGAAAAATTGAATTCAGGATCTTAATTTTAAGAAATTAAGATATAAAATAAGTAAGTGAAATAAATAGTAATGTATTCTTTGATTTTATAAGAGATACAGGGTTGGTAAATATAATTTAAAACTCTGTTTCACACTCCGGAGCAGAAGGTGGTGGTAATGCACCTATTTGCGTTGGTGCCAGCCGCCGTTATAAACCAAGAAGAAGAAGAAGAAGAAGAAGCAGAAGAAGTTGCGCACTTGAAAACAAAGCCCACTAGACAGTGGCCATCAAGTCTCAAGTCACAGTACAAACAAATCAAGCAAGTCAAGTCAAGTCAAGTCAGTGGCTCACCTCAAGCAAGTCAAGTCGAGTCCTGCTAAGGATCAAGTCAAGTCAAGTCACAGTATCAGACAGGAACAAATATTTTTTTGCCACACAACCTTATTAATTTTTCCTCAGAAATTAACTTAATTGAAATTGAATAAAGTTATCAAACACTAAATTACATGTAGATAAATACTTAAAGCTTTTTTTTCTTTTGTTCTTTGATTAACAGGCATCACAGCAGTTGTGTTATTAGGTTATTTTGGCTACTTTAAGAGCTGCCGCTGCTAAACATGACGTGGATCTGACACGCATCGTATTTTTTCACAACTCTTTACCTTTTCTGACCCACTTCAGTTCTTAAAGTCTTGAGTTGAATCGGGTGTGTTAGATGAGGGAGACAGTGCTGGGGTGCTCCAGGACAGTTTTGAAAACCACTGCATTTCAGAAACATGTTCTTAAATGTGACTCATATATAACAAATACTTACATACATGCACAGTTTTAAGGCAGCTTTAATTTTTTTTGTAACTTCATGACTTAACTGACGACATAACGATGACAACGCATGCTCGTACAACCCCAATTCCAGAAAAGGACGTTTTGTAAAATGCAATAAAATCAAGAATCTGTAATAATGCTCTTTGAATTTTATTGAAAAACTGAATTTTAACTGACAAAAGTACAAAGAAAAGTTTAAAAAAAGTTTTCACTGACCAACGTAAATGTATTTTGCAAATATAAACACATTTTGATGGCTGCAACACACTCCAAAAAAGTTGGGACAGAGGCAAAATAAAAGTGAAAATGTTATAGAATATCCAAGTTAAACAGTTTTGAAACAGTAACAGTACGCAGGTGAATTTGTAATAGGTGAGGGTATCATGTTTTGGTATAAAAGGAGCATCTCAGTCTTTGCAAGCAAAGTTGGATCATGGCTCATCACTTTGTGCCAAATTTCATGAAAGTGTCAAACAAATCAAAAATCTAATTTCTCAATGCAAAATTGCATAGAATGTAGGTATTTCACCAACTACATACATAATATTGTGAAAAGATTCAGAGAATGCAGAGAAATCTCAGTCTGTATAGTGCAATGCAGGAAACCTTAGTTGAAAGTGCATGACCTTTGAGCCCTCAGATGGCATTGCATAAGAAACCGTCACATGTTAAATATAGCCACATGGGCTCAGGAGTACTTTGGTAAACTGCTATCACTTAACACAGTCTGCTGCTCCATCAATAAATGCAACTTGAATCTCTGTTACTCTAGGAGAAAGCTATACATCAATTCTATGCAGTGATGCCGCCAGGTTCTCTGGGCCAGAGCTCATCTCAGATAGTCAAAAAGACAGTGGAAATGTGTGCTGTGGTCAGATGAGTCCACATTTCAACTTGTTTATGGGAAAAATGGACGTCGAGTTCTCAGTCCCAAAGACCAAAGGGACCATCCAGACTTTCATCAGTGACAGATGCAAAAGCAAATGTCTGTCATGGTATGGGGGTGCAGCAGAGCAAATGACATGGGTGACTGGCATATGTGTGAAGGTACCACTGACATAGAGGCATATACTGAAATTGTACAGAGACATATACTGCCATCAAGATGACATCTTTCATGGGAAGTCCATGGTTATTAGATCAAGACAATGCCAGGTCTCATTTTGCATGTGCTACAACAGCATGGTTTCGTAGACGCAGAGTGAATGTGCTAGATCAGTCCAGATCTGTCTTGAAAAGTAGAACCAGACAACGATGATCAGAGATTGCTGAGGATCTGAAGTCTTGTATCAAGTGAGATTTGACAAAACGTTTGCTTGCAAAACTTTAACAATTAGTTTCTTCCATTCCCAAAAAATTAAACATTGTAATTAAAAGGAAAGTTGATGTTACACAGTGTTAAACATGCCTCTGTCCCAACTTTTTTTGGAGTGTGTTGCAGTCATCTACAAACCCAATTCCAAAAAAGTTGGGACACTGTACAAATTGTGAGTAAAAAAGGAATGGAATAATCTACAAATCTCATAAACTTATATTTTATTCACAATAGAATATAGATAACATATCAAATGTTGAAAGTGAGACATTTTGAAATGTCATGCCAAATATTGGCTCATTTTGGATTTCATGAGAGCTACACATTCCAAAAAAGTTGGGACAGGTAGCAATAAGAGGCCGGAAAAGTTAAATGTACATATAAGGAACAGCTGGAGGACCAATTTGCAACTTATTAGGTCAATTGGCAACATGATTTGGTATAAAAAGAGCCTCTCAGAGTGGCAGTGTCTCTCAGAAGTCAAGATGGGCAGAGGATCACCAATTCCCCCAATGCTGTGGCGAAAAATAGTGGAGCAATATCAGAAAGGAGTTTCTCAGAGAAAAATTGCAAAGAGTTTGAAGTTATCATCATCTACAGTGCATAATATCATCCAAAGATTCAGAGAATCTGGAACAATCTCTGTGCGTAAGGGTCAAGGCCGGAAAACCATACTGGATGCCCGTGATCTTCGGTTCTGTTCTGTTCTGTTCTGTGGTCAGACGAATCAAAATTTGAAGTTCTTTTTGGAAAACTGGGACGCCATGTCTACATCTTAAAAATGCAGCACGAATGGTGTTAGAAAATAAAAAACACCACCATCTATTGACAAAGAGGTGAGCGGAGATGAGCAGGCATCACCAATAAAGTCTTCATGGGAGCTGAGCACATGCTTGAGTAGAGCAAGCGGTGACAATGCTAAAACAGTTTAGAAATACTCAGCTAAATGAGATTAACTAGGAAAAAAATGGGACTGATCTAATGCATGTTAACAAAAATGACAGCATGTCAGATAACTTACATTTTACAGAACTGTAACTTTAAAACCAAGGTACACACCGAACTGTAATTTTTGTGTACTGTTACACCCCTAGCATATATTATAATTAATTACATTTTTGCAAATTTTATTAGTTTGACACTTGAATATAAGCATTTGTTTAGAAAGGGTAAGACTAATGCTGACCTCTACGATACTCCGCAGATCTCTCACATACATCCGCTCCGTCTCAATGATCTCCATGACCACACGGTCCAGGTAGGTAAGATCAGGGTTGGGTGCCATGGTGCTGGCAGCAAATGGAGAGAAACTGATGGAAACGGAGGAGCTGTTGTTGTTGTTAACAGTGTTGCTGCTATTTTGCTGGAGAAAGAGGGTGGTTGCTTGGGCAAGACTAGTGCCCTGAGTCTCATCCGGATCAGCAGCAGGCGTTAATTCCAGATCCACGTTGTCCTCAATAGGCACACCAGTAGATGGGATACTTGACAGGAGAACGTCTTCCCGAGAGGATCCAGACCCGGATGAGATGGTGGAGACCACGCTTATGGGCCTCTGGACTTCTGTGAAGTCAGAACAATCGGACAGCGTAGCAGTGGAGGCCCGGTCATAACTGCCAACAGAGGCAGTGGACAACCGAGGTGATTCTAAAGTAGAAATGGCAAAAAAAAAAAAAAAGACAGAGGTACAGAGAGAGTGATTTATCTTCACATCATAGCCAATCACAACACATTTTTCACACTCAAATGACTAATTTTCTTTATCACACAATAAGCCAAAAGTAGGATTGTACAAGAATGCAGCAACAATTTTCAGATTTTGAGTTTATTTGTGAACTGATGTTCAGCTAATGTTTTTAACAGTCAGTTTCTTTTAGGCTCATCCAATCATCAAAGTTTGGTAAATACTGCAGGTGTCATGATGGTCACAGACACGGAAATTTACCTTCCACCAAGCTGAGTGAACGCAAACTAACAATATCAATGAGTGAGACACTTTTTAAAGTCATTTAAAGTTTGACTGGACATGAGATCTAAGTAGGTATCAAGCGGTTATATCTAATTAGGCAAGTTTCTACTTTTTAATTAGCATGTCCATTTACACCAGTTAGATTCATTCTTGAGTTGGATTGTTTTGTGGATGTAGTATGCTCACAAACATGGGAGGCAGGACTTGCTGAGTGAGGAGCATAATAGGCCAATCATACTGTGATGGAGGCATTGCCTCCTCTCACATATATTTTTTCCCATTTACAATTTTGGTAATACCACCACCCCTTATGCCTGTTTCACATATACTCCATTTGCAGTGTGCATGCGATGTATATTTTTTTCTGTGCCCATGTTAACAGGTTAGTGCATGCACACTGCAAACGGAGTATATGTGGGACGTTTTTTAATTTAAAATGTTTGTGATAGCATTGTAATGTAAGAAAAGTAGGCTATAGGCTATGTTTAAATGTTTGGCCACATGCTCAAGCAACTTAATATATACAGTAAATCTAGAAGTAAAATGCATTGAATGTTTATATTTATTGCTTTTAAAAGTGAGTAAGTCTAAGAACGATTGTATTAGTGTACTGTGTAAAAAGAGAATCACAATGCTGAAAAGCATTTTCAGTAACAACTTTTGGATTTGAAATTAAAATAATAGATAAATGTTATGTTTGTGGTATACAGCTGCAGATCAGTAGCAGACTGCAAACTATGTGAAAGCACAATGAACCTGTGCTGCTTCTGCACCACATACGCATGGACTTCATACAGAGTACTGCAAACAGAGTATGTGTGAAATGGGTGTAATCCCTACAAATTATTAGCAAGAATGAAGAGCATTTGCAATCAGGAATTAGAACAGAAACAGCAGTTTAATGCATTCCATCTGATCGAGTAATAAAAAAATTAATGTAGACTTTGACCGGCTATGTGGCCTCACAATCACAGAACTGAACCTAACAAAAGGACAATATTGCAAGAATGGAAAGGAATATTGCAAAAGAAAACTGGTCATTACAGTATATGTCTACTACAGGAAGACCACCTTCTGAATAAAAAAAAAAAAATATTATGAAAATAATATTAGCTAATGGTGTATTTGCTTTAATATAACCTTGATTTATTATAAAGAACATTTTTATGTACCTCATTTATCCTAAGGAACAGTGATATGAAGAGTTTCTCATTAAATTATAGCATTTACAGATATGTTTTTAAAAGCACTTTTTTAATGTCCAAATTAAGATTAATTAAAAACTGTCAAAAAAACAGACAATACTTGCTCGGAGTCAGTGTCTCCCATCAGCTTATAAAAGTGAACTCAAGGTCAGCAGCAGGACAGAGGGAGGAAACAAATTTTTCTCTCTTCATTTCCATACAAGCATTTTGAAAGTAAATACTTTCAAACAGCACTGACGTCTCCTGTCAGTCCATCCCATGTACAGTGGGGGAAAAAAGTATTTAGTCAGCCACCAATTGTGCAAGTTCTCCCACTTAAAAATGTTCTGGACTTTCACCTCTATATCTTCAAACTGTTGCTGGGTGGTCAATGACATAATGTGTTTAAAACACAATGGACTAGCATTTACAAATAAAGAATGCTACATCAAGTCATAAAAAATAATATGGCTTTATTTTTAAATTCACATTTCCTAAGCCAAACTCTATGCATAAAATATATGTCCTACAGTTTAAGACTAATATTTTGTACAGTGTCTTGACTGTTCATTTGTTCTTCTATTAAGTATGATCATTTGTCTTTAGGCCAAATATAGGCCAAACTCAAAAGTATGCTAATATACACATTATACACGCACACACACACACACACACACACACACACACACACACATACAACTTTTATGCTTAAAGTTTCATGTCACTAGAACTCCAGCGGAATCAATTGGATCAATCAATCAAATCTTCTGTTAGCTTCACATAAGGGGCACAAATTGTGTGGCATGTTGAGTTGCTGTCTATATAAGCGGCAAACTGCAAAGCAGACGTTTTCTCTGCCATGAGTGGCTAACAGAGTCTGGGTCAGCTCACTGCAATAATTCAAACATTTAGAGTAAGAACATAAGTTCACACACAGGCTCTCATGCTTGTCACCATATTGATTTGGTTTTCAGAATAGCTGGCTTCAGGTTACAGCACTATTATGAGTTATAGATGGTTGGCATCATTGGCTGGTGATGCAGATACAAGGACTCTAATTTTGAGGCCAAAGGATTTAAGTTAAGCAATCAAGAATGACAATATGATTAACATCATCGGGACTGATCTCAGCTCGGATGAAGGAGCATCATCTCCAGCTCAACCTTGCTAAGACGGAGCTCCCTGTAATCCCTGCAAACCTGTCAGTTGAGCAAAACATCACTGTTCAACTGGGGTCTACAACACCAACACGAAAAGCAAGGAACCTGGGGGTATTGTTTAATGAAAAGTTGACCTTTAGCATCCACATTCCAACAACAGCCAGGTCGTGTAGATTTGTGCTGAACAAAATCAGCAATGGACTGCAATGCTCTACTGGCCTGCCTTTCTAAACTTAAGGCTTTGTTGATGGAACCTTCCAAACATTCCCTGCTAAATGCATAAATGTGATGTAAATAGAAATTAAATAATCATACAGTTTTACTCCTATAGTTAAGAACATACTAGAACAAATATTTAAAACCATCATGGTTCCAAAGTCTTAGATAAATCCTATACTTTCAAGTTTTTTAAAAATTATTTTTAAGAGATCTTGAAGATTTTGAAAAGCGCGGGGGAGAAAAGCCTTCAGACTCACCAAACCACTGTGATAACTTGAGATTAAAGCTAGTAAACCAGCATCTCTCCTCCTAAATACTCCTAAGGGTAGAAACTTCCACATGTGGTTGGAGAACCATTCCTCGAGAGTTGTACTTGTAATGGCTCAAAAAACTCTGGATTGTTGCTGACTTGCCCCCAGCTCTCTAGGTTTCTTTCTGATTATATACTCTTTTCAACGTTAATTGAAGTCTTCACCAAAATGGGATCTACTGTAGGTATTGTCCAACACTGGTACTGGCCTGTGATTCAAACTTCTCCTGTGATTCAAAGTCAAGTGTTACACACCAGTTCATATGAACAAATAGAGCACATCTCTTTTCCTAAGGAGGGAGGGCCTAATAGCTGTGTTTGGCTGTACTCATAATAGGGTTGTGAAACTGATAAAAGGTTGTAGCTCAGTAAGACTAAAGTAATGCAAAGAGAGAAATGCATAACCCATCCTGGTCTCTTCCTTTACAGTTAATTTCGTAAAAAAAAAAAAAAAAGGGTAGCTGGACTCAAAGAATACAACTTGATGATGTGAACATTCATTCTTAAAGGAATACTCCACCCCAAAATGAAAATTTTGTCATTAATCATTTACCCTCATGTCGTTCCAAACCCGTAAAAGCTTTGTTCGTCTTCGGAACACAATTTAAGATATTTTGGATGAAAACCAGGAGGCTTGTGACTGTCCCATTGACTGCTTAGTAAATCACACTGTCAAGGTCCAGAAAAGTATGAACAGCATCGTCAGAATAATCCATCTGCCAACAGTGGTTCAACCGACTTTATTCAACAATCCATCTCCTCTGTGTCTCTCTGCATCACCGTAGCGCCATTTTGGAGAATATCTGCTGAACGACAAATTGTTGAATAAAGTCGTTATTTTTGTTTTCTTCGCGTACAAAAGTATTCTCGTCGCTTCATAAAATTCTGATTGAACCACTGATGGCAGATGGACTATCCTGACGATGCTTTTCATACTTTTCTGGACCTTGACAGTATGATTTACTTGGCAGTCAATGGGACAGTCACAAGCCTCCCAGTTTTCATCCAAATTATCTTAAATTGTGTCCCGAAGACGAACGAAGAACGTCAAGAAATGCTACATTAAATAAAGTAATCAAATGTTTAAAAAAAACTGCATAGTCTTCACTTTATAAATTAAATAGACATTTATGCTTAGTCAGAGAGTAAAAAAATTAACTGAGTTACTGCACAGGATCCCTCCACTTTTGCTTGGGTCATGTAAAAAAAATAAGGTTAATTATATTGACAGTCATTCTAAAAATGGATGCAGGTTCAATCTCCAGTACAATAAATATTATAATACAACAACCAAAGTACTTTTCACAGATCCTCTCTTTACCCACAGTTCAACCAAATATAATAACATATTAGAATACAATTTATGATACCAAAATGGAGTTCACAAAAACAAAACAAAAAATTGCCTAACTAACAATTTAAAAGGAAACTCTCAAGCTTATACTAAAAACAAATAAACAGTGATAAAACAAACAAACAAACAAACAAAAAAGCCTAATTGAGCAACAGGACAAAGAAATTCAGTATTACAAAGACACAAAGGAAACAGACCTAATGGAGAACTTCAAGCACTATTTATCTAGTAAGAAACAAGAAATACTACATTAAATAAAGAAATCAAATGATTAAAAAAACTGCTTAGTCTTCACTTTATAAATTAAATAGACATTTATGCTTACTAAAGTAAGTCACACCACTATGGGTATTTCTTGGAGAAATCAACCTACAAATGGTTTACTTACACAGTAGTTGCTTCTGCATATTATGTTAGATAGGAGAAAGTATTTTAATATAAAAAGAAATAAAAAACACTTTTAATTCTCTAATTAGCTTCTGTTTTCCATAGTCAAATTAAAATGACCAAAATATAACAGTATGCCCTGGACTTCTGCATGTAGGCCACATTAAGTTCACTGTTCCGACTTCCGAGTTAAAAGCAAGCTTTCCTAACCTTTCTCTGAAGCCTGTGGGGTAAAAGATAAAAGTCACTGGTGCCCTATTACTAGCTTTGAACTGGCTAGCTTTCCCTAGGGGGAATAAATGGCATGAGGACATTGTGTGGGTGGGGTAAAATGGTCACTGTTATGCCACAAAGGTCTTGGCCAGTCCTATCCAAAAATCTGTACAAGGGTGTCAAGAGTACCGGTACTTAGGCACAAAGTCAAAATATAAATAACAACAACAATAATAATAAAATACCTTACTAAAATATGGGTAGTACATAGAGTAAATAAATTCCCACATGTTGATTGTTAAAAATAAATATTTTTGAGCAATTTTAGGACAATCTTTGAGGAAACCAAACAATTCTATAAGCGAACCAGCCTAATTATACAGGACTTCTGGTTAAGAATGATATGCCAACTAATCGTCTAGGCCACCCACTGACTAGTCACTTTTGAAATTACGTAAGCGCATTGGGTCTACAGCAATACACAGTAAAGCACTATATAAATGCCTCATTCATTCATGTTATAAAGGGGAAAAAAGCTAATATAATGCTTCCCCCAAAGGGTGCATCAGGATGTCACGATACGCTGCTGGAAGGAACGATGGAGACGTGGATAACATAAACGGTATTTAATGAGAGAATCACAGGGGTAAATCCACAACAGGAACAGGGGTAAACACACGTAATCCAACAAGTAGACCCGACAAACACAGACTGAACAGACTGGGGCTTAAATACACAGGATAACGAGGGAATTGGGAGGAAAACAGGTGAACAGAATGACTAATTAGACAGGGGAGAAACTGGGTCACGGAGCAAATGGGGAGGGAAAACACAACAAAGACAGTCCAGGCAAGACTAGTCAAAATATTAGCAATATTAGTCAAAATATGGCAGTATGATGCTTACACAGTCCATAAACCTGTGTTCAAAGAGACCAGATAGCACAATTCTAGATCAAAAATAATAATGTAAAAGGACTGAAAATGATAGAGACAAGTTTTCCCTGGGTTAATGTTTTATCTGAGACTGTATGGCGGAAGAGTTCTGAGTATTTCATCTGGCATATCTCATATAACAAAGGGAAATATATCAGCAATTAGTCTATGATACCAACCAGAACCAAATTCCTTACAGTAATGTCTCAAATTCCTTTAGTGTGAAAGGAGCTACTGTAGCCCACACTGAAAGTAATACATTACAAATGATGAGGGGCTGAACACTTCTATAACAGAACTCCACTGAAGACACTTTAAAAGGGTCATATGATGCAATTTAAATTTTTCCTTTCTCTTTGGAGTGTTACAAGCTCTTGGTGCATAAAGAAGATCTGTAAAGTTGCAAAGACTAAAGTCTCAAATCCAAAGAGATATTCTGTATAAAAGTTAAGAGTCAGCCACGCCTACCTTAAAACGGCTCGTTCTAACACATATCTATGTCGCTATGTGGGAAGATTTGCATAACGCCGCCCAAATGTTCACGCAAAGAAAGAAGGCGTAACTTTTATTCTCGCTGTAGTATTGTTGTTGCCGCCGCCATGTTGTGGAGACGCTGTGTGATTCGTTGTGAAAGCGAAACTACTTTGTTTGGCCTTACAAAAGAGGACGATATCGGCTACGTCATGCCTGGAGCTGATCCGTGCTGGTTATTTAAAGAGTTTTTATATTTTATATATTTAAAGCAAGTTTTTTGGGCAGTGTAGAGTAGGGCTTGTTGTTTGTCATTTCTCAGATCACAAATGCAGACATGGTTTTATGTTAACGCGGCGCGATGCAACGCAACGCGTAAAAAGACAATATAAGTCATTATAATCCATAATTATGTCCCCACTGGATGCAACGAATGCCTCGTTTATAATGGGTTTTCATGTTTTTGAATCATCGCTCCAGCCTGACAGGGCATCATCACAGTATGGTGAGGGTGTAACATTTCCGTTTCACGCTTGAGGTATTCGGCCAATCACAACGCACTGGATAGCTGGCCAATCACAGCACACCTCGCTTTTTCAGACCAATGAGCTTTGTAAAAATCGACACGTTTCAGAAAGGTGGGGCATAGAGGAGAAACAATAATGTACAGTATGTGGAAAAAAACCTTAAACCGCATAAACACATTTCATTACACCACATACACAAAATAATGTTATTTTTAGCAGCATCATATGACCCCTTTAAATAATCCTGATTCAAAATTGCAAACGGCAGCAGGTTTATAAAAACTGCACCTAGAAAGTCACTAGAATAAACTACAGAAGTATATTTGGTTTTGACTAATACATTAATAAATATCTAGAAGGACAACAACAAAGCTTTGTTTGTTTGGTCTTAGTGTAAATTACAATGGGTCAATATATCTAAATACAACTTGAACTTTTGATTATGAACAGAATAAGCAGAATATGTTGTCTGGTCCACAACTTATTCTGGCCAAGAACTCAAGTTCAAGTGAGATTTACTGTCATTCTGCTATATTTTATGTGGAAACATAAAAAGGAAATAAATGTGCCTCACAGGACCACTGTGCTACATATTTTAATATATATGAGATATCCACAAACAGGAAAATGCTAAAAGTGTAGATTATTGGCCTTTAAATGTAACTGCAGCAGTGTGACACAACACTGCTTTGTGTAAGAGACAGGAATAAGGATGTCTATACTGGAACTTCACCATCGTAAGCAAAGGTGGGATATGATCATGTTATATGACTGATGTATCTACAGCAAATATTTCTGCCTATGAGTCATAACAGCAATCCCGGATAAGAAGAAAACATAAAAATAGCTTTTGAAGCCTCTAATGCACAGCTGATCATATAATTTAGTGGTTAATTAAGACATTATATTTATTCAAATGTGCACACTTTTGGACTAAAAATCCTAATTGAAGATGTTTAGCAAAGCCCTGTGATCACAAATAAACTGGAGCAGATGCAAATAAATATGTATGTCTTGTAATTGTATTTAAAATATCAATAACTACTCATTGACTTTGCATGTTGATTTTGCACTGTGACATAAATTAGGAAATTAATGGCAAATTACTATAACAGTTTTATCAAAAACAGTAGTCAAACATTGAAGTTGCAGTCTTAAATCTTTATAATGCTACACAGTCTGTCAAGTTCAAATATCTCATGATAATAGAGTGCAGTAAATGCACCAATAAGCACCAATAATCTGGGGCTGGTGGTGATTTTTGCATGTAAAGAGTGCATGTTAATTCTATTTTATACCCCTTCCCCTTCCCCTTGTCCCTTGAAACAGAGTGTCAAGGGGTAGGGGTGAAAATATTCCCCTAAGAATTGGGACACCACTACTATGCCATCACACGTCATCATATGTCATCTAGCTCCTACAATACACACACATACTGGTGTGCTGGTGTGCATTAGAGCCTTTAATTACCGTTCTATATTAATGCACTGCTTACTGACACACACACACACACACACATATATCGGAGATCGCGCAGCTCACACATCCAGGAGCAAAGATATTTGTCAACGCTGCCCCACAACTTTTATTAATAACAGTTTAAATACTGAATCGCTACATTATATTTTCCAGCAAAAAGAGGATAAAATCACTGTTTTTGAAGTAAACTCACTCAAAAAAGAGACACGCAATTTTCATCTTTCTCTCGCTCTCGAATTGGCAATATTTGAGAAAAGGGTTTAGCGATTTATAATTATTGGGGGGACTAGCCCCCCTCAATGTCTACGGTGGTTATCGCCCTGATCAGACATGAAAATATGTTGTAGCTCTATCGTGCAGTCTGTAATGATATGACGTTAGCAAACTTTAGCGATTTCTTTGAGTAACATGACCGTAAATATGAACTAACGATTGAAAGTAACAAAACAAATGATTACTTTTCATAAAAAAATCTTTATTAATGCCAAAAAATGCTTACATTTATAGTGTCTTTTTGTTCGCTTGGGCAGCCATGTTGCCGCTGAAGCCGGTCCCGAAAAATCTTCGTTTGAAGGGCTGTCTGGCCCTTCCCCTTACCCCTCCATCCAAAAGAGAATCAAGACACCCAGGGGTGTCACCAGGGGAAAGGGGAAGGGCTAAGGGGTAGAATTGGGATTGGGCCTAAGTATTGTCATGGACTGTTTCTATCTCCTAGGTCTGTGTCTGTACTCGCCAAATTATTAGCCTCTATGTGCACCAGAACAAATCAGTTGTTATATTAATGATGTATTAAATTACCACATGCAATTCTACCCAGTTAATTAGTGCAGTTAGTGAAAATAACCTACAAAGTTATGCTTTTCACACAAGCTATTCTGATATTGATGTCACTTATATGGTTATATCGATCACTATTTATGGCTAAAATTATACAAAAATATCATAAATATAAAAAAAGACTGATATGGTCTGGATACATTGAGAAGAAATAAATACAATTAAAACTTTTACCTCATGTCTATTCACCAGTATGTGTATCAATGTAGTTAAAAACTGTGAATGCTCTGCATACCCAATTTGAGAAATCTGAAAAAATGACAATGGGGATTTGCTCAATAATATTAACATTAATATAACTTTCTTTGTTGTTCCTTGTTACTCCATCATCATACAGTGGTTTTTCTGTAATTTGTTCCAGTTACAGAAAGATTTAGGTGAGTGGATCCATGGTAGCTTATGCAACTCAATTGCTATGAATTGTTTTCATTGTTAAGGATTGGTTGGTTGGCATGTGGCTGATATATGCACTAGAAAAGCTGCACCCAAATTGCCTGCCCAAGTGGAAAAACAAAGCACTGTTGCCAAATTACACGGATTATAGTAAAATCACCAACTGTAACGTGTTTGATAGCAAACTAACTCAACTAAATCAAATTAACAAAAAGTAAACCATTTCATGTTTTTTCTCAAACAACTTGTGAAAACCCACAGAAAACATATTCCACTACATTTTTTCCCCAAACACACATTATGTACTACACATTATGTTAAAAAACAAAACAAAACAAAAAAACAACCATTGTATTAGCAGAAGGATCAAAACATGAATTTCATATGTTGACAAATGGACATACAAAACGATATTCTTTTAAATCTAGACCTGCCAATGTGTTTCTGGTTTTGGTCTATGGCTTTAATTTTGTCCAAAGCCAATGTGCTGCACCTTGGTTGGGTTAGTTTGGTTGTTACTGCCACTTAGATGTCTAGTGACTTAAATAAAAGTGTGTGAAGTTTACAATTTTAAACGTCATCAGTTCTATGGTATACATTCACTCACTACCTGAAGGTTGAATTATCTGTAGAAGTCATTGTAATGAAATAAAAGCAAACAATACTCAGTCTATCAGGTGATTTAGTTGGTAAGGCTTTATGTCTAATCTTACATAGACAGTGATCAGCCATTACAAAATGATTCTATTAACAGTCTTTCACTGTACCTCACCATAGTGTGACCACTATGGCAGTATGCAATGACAAAAACTTAAAAATGCAGCAGGATGAAGTTTTTTTTGTTTTGTTATATCAACTTACCACACAATCATGTTTATGGATCGCTCCAGTTTGTTTGTTACACTGGAAAAGTTAAGTCAAGGCCCAAATATTGCATTGTAGGATACAGTAGTGCTCTCTTTTTTTGACAGTTGTAGTAGTTCATCAGGGATTCCGTGCAAGCAGCAC
Source organism: Sinocyclocheilus grahami (assembly GCF_001515645.1). NCBI lineage: Eukaryota > Metazoa > Chordata > Actinopteri > Cypriniformes > Cyprinidae > Sinocyclocheilus > Sinocyclocheilus grahami. The sequence goes on from NW_015505579.1 coordinate 369,292, forward strand.
ATCTATATACTGTGCACATTATACATACTGCATTTGTAGTAGGATCTGGAACAAGATTCATGAAACTCATGAACTGTTATTATCTTCTTATTTTCCAACTTTCCTATTAAAGTTAATTACTAAGCAAAACAAATATTTTATACTATTTATTTAAGATTGTTCTAAACTTTCTGAAAAGAATATTCTTAATATTTATTGTGAATATACTGTATCATCTTAAAATTAGGATAACCAACTTTTTGTCTTCAATCCCCAAAGTAAGATGTTTAATACATTTACTGGGTTGTTTAAATGTTAAGCATTACTTTTACTATTACTAGGGATGTGAAGAAGTACTTTGAAGAGATCGATAATGCAAACAAAGACCTGGTAACAACAAAAGACAAAGTAACAACAACTCAGTAACTACAAAAGTCAAATATGGTAACAACAATATCAAGTCAAATCAGACCTTGTTTTTAATCTTATTTAATCTTATTTTAATCGCATTTCCTAACTGGCTAATTAGCCAGATTGATAATGCTGACAGGTCCACTGAACATGCTCTTTAACTCTCTGCTTGTTGTTGGATAGCTTGGTTAGATCTCTGCCTTCATGTCCTCTAACGCAGCTTGCATAAGGTGACATTTCTTACAGTCTAGCCATCACCCTAAGATACATGCTACAACCCTGTCAATAAAACAAGAATAAAGCAAAAAGATACAGATACAGTATACACATCTTAACAGAGCTATTAGCAGGTGACAACAACTAAGCACCTTAAAAATAGGAAACCACTTGTCGCTGACCTCTTTAAATGAGAGCTTAGGCAGCTTGTTTCCAGTCTTTACCTAGGGTAGATGAGAAAACGTTCAGTGCTGCATGCATTTTTCCGCTTGTTTATAAAATGCAGTCCAGAATAAACGGCGACATGGTTAAAAAATTTTCTCTGCTTCACTGCAGCACACAGACTCATTGTTGCTTAATAAAAACAGAGAAGGCATTGTGTCCAAAGCTGAACATTACGGACTGCTCAGTGGGCTTGGAATGACCTAAATGACAGAATCTTAACCCAAACTAAAGCACGGAAATTAAAATAAGTCAATTAAATTAAAACATGATTGAAAAAAAACCACACAATATGGTTACAATGAAAATACAGTGTTTATCTATGTTTTTAGAGATGTCAATCTAGTCCTAACTAATTATTATTATTAAAAAATTTATATTATTATTATGATTAAAAAAAAACAAAAAATAACACAATAAATCATTCTAAATTGTAAGTAAATGTGTTAATTAGGGATGTAACGATGTACCGCGAGCCGGTTCAACATCGATACAAATATGTGAGATGTAAAATGAATCGCGATACGTTTTGGGGTGGGGGTTTATATGAATGTACCTCTGAAGAGAACTGACTGTCTTCAGAAAAGTTCAGATGGTATTTTCTTTTCAACCTCTGTTAAAGTAGTATTTATAAGCACAGCGCTTTTTTGTTTACAGCGACAACCAAGGAATCACTGTATCGCTGCTGTTCCATAAACGCCACCTGCTGTCAGAGAGTGAATTTGCATTCTCATTCAACCCGTCTGCTAAGAAGGGTCAGGAATATACTATTGCAGCTGCTTCTGTTTCGTTCGGATATGCTTTATGTAGTATAGTTTCACAAAGCTAAAGCTAGACCATTCTGTTTTTGCTTCAAATTCCGAAATTATTCAATCTAATTTGAATCAAAAACTACTCATGCTGCATGTGTGTAGAATCTTTGTTTGGATTTTGATTAAAATGCTGTAGTTGCCTCTACTTTTAAACGGAAAGAGCACAGGCAATTTAGTCTTATTTGACATTTCAGTTTAACAGAGAAATGTGCAGCATTTTGTCTAAGAAATAATAAAAGAAAAATTTTTCATTATCATGTCTTCAATCTCATTTTGTTAAAAAATAATAGTGAGAAAATTGTATCATGAAATCAGTATCAGAATCCTATCGCATCTTGAGTTGAGTAAATCATTACATCCCTAGTGTTGAATTGAATGACTGAATCATTCATTCAAATGGTGCATTGAAAAAATATGATTCATTGAGGAACAGCATAATTTGTTGTTAGTTGTGTCAGAAATTCCCTTACATAATGCACAATTTTATAATGGTGTCTGAAGCCTCAAGGCCTTATGTTGTGAATTACAAAGCATAATTTTTGAGCTTGTAACAGACATTTGAGCCTTGCAGTTACAGATATGCAGTTAATCATCGGAGTCAATGAATCATTCACTTAACTGATTTGTTCAAAAACACAGCATCACGTAATCACACTGCCTCCTTATTAATCCTATAACTTTTTAGAACAACTCAAGTGTTGTTAGACAACCATAAAACCCACAATATCACTTTATGTGATATTGCTTAAATATATTAAAAATGTTTTGGTATATATATATATACAGTGGGTACGGAAAGTATTCAGACCCCCTTAAATTTTTCACTCTTTGTTATATGCGAGAGAGAGAGTGCGAGAGAGAGAGAGGCGGAGTTTTGCGCATCTTGTGTGCGTGCGTGCGCGCGTGCGTGTGACAGAGAGTGAGAGAGAGATCAAAGTGGAGTCAGCTGTCTTAACTGTGGCTTGTGTACTGCAAACACATACCAGCTTCATCACTGTGTCTGTCACGCGACTCTGTTCCCCTTTCGGGCTCTGTCTTTACATTTATTTTGAAAGATGAAGCTGGCGATTATGGTAAGGGGCGTTACATTTCCGACGCGTGTTTGCGGTGTTCGGCCAATCACAATGCGCTGGGTCAGCTGGCCAATAAGAGCAGACGGCACTTGTCGGAAGGAGGGACTTTGTAGAAAACGAAGCGTTTGAGAGAGGCGGGGCATAGAGGACCTACAATAATGTACAGTATTTGAAAAATAATGTGTTTTTTGAACATTAAAGCATGTCAACATATTCTGTTAAACCAAATACACAAAATAATGATCTTTAAAAAAGCATCATATGACCCCTTTAAGTTAAAATAGTTATGTATTATTTAATTTTTCCAAAATATTAATTTGATCATAATTAAATCATAATTTTGGGGTGTTGCACCACATGACATTTTACAACCTAAACTAACCTTGCCTTGTCAAATAATGGTCAAATTATATATTTAAAACAATTTATTTTGGAATTTTTCTTTAAAATTGTGATTTTCTTTAAAAAAATTTGAATTTGATCTTGTAAAAAAAAAAATTGTCACCTATCTTAAAGACTTAAAAAGACTATCTTTAAAACATGTAAATATGTAAATCTATAATAAAGTGGAAAATAATTACAGTATTTTGTTTAGTCAAAGTTTCATCTAATTATGATTCTTATAAAGGGCTTGAGCTGTGGGCTTTCCCCTGTGGTCAGGAGAAAATATGCAACTTGTGTGAATCAAGTCTTCTGTGGTTTCTGAAATATCTGAAAAATTAGAAAGAGAGAACGAGAGAGAGACCCATCCCCAGTAACACGCACCCTTCTTCTAAAGTTGTTTTTTGCAATGTTTATTCAATGCTTTCATCTGTCACAATATTGTAATGTCTCTGAATTATTTTAATTTGGAACCATTTCTCGACAAGTTAATTCAATAACTGTCATATGACAAAGAATTAAATTATATTTTTAAGTTCTAATAAAACCTATTTCATCCAAAACTGAAGATTGATTTAGCACAGCAATACATTCATATACTGTTATAATTTAATGTTAAACACAGTCTAATCTAGTTAACTAAAATAAATCAAAAAGATAGTTCACACACCTTCATGTAGAGCTTTTGTCTTTCAATATGATGGTTTCCAAGACACCCAGGTGCACACAACTTGACGGGTGGAAAATCCAGCTTAACATATTTAGGGGAGTCTACAGACAAACACAATCTCCTGCCATAAAGTAAACACATCACATGACAGAAAATCCACCTTACAATGTTCACTGCCTGGTCTCCTTCAACATCGCAGATGTAGAATAGTCGTAGAGTTAAAAAATCTATTAAATTATTAAGAGTTTAGAGGCAGCAGTGGTGGCCCACCCCCTATCAGAACAGACAACAACACATCACTCAATGACTAAATGTGCAGAAATGACAGCTACAGCACACACACACACACACACACACACACACACACACACACACACAGAGTTAGAGCCTGAATCCCACGACACACTCACATAGCCACCGCAATGCATAACAACAGCACTGAGAGACAACTTACAGCTCACCTGAGGACTCATTAAGACACAATTTAACTGTGTTTCAGAGAACGTAACATTAATGATAATCAACTGTACTGTGTTGTGTAACATATGCTGTGTGTTTATGTGTGAGGACCTCTCATGAGAAAAAGTGGTGGTTGCTTTAGAAGGGCACATAAACAAAGACTGGGAAGTGACATAAATTGGAGTACATAAAGCTCACAATATGCCAACAACATCACAGCAAAATCTTTGAATACTTTAGCATTTTTTATCTCTAATGCATCACATTTAAATCAATTTAAGCAAATATAAAATCACAACACAACAAGGCCTTAAGTGCCTTATTGTTTAAATAAAATTATTACTAAAATTAAAACAAAATTATTTCTAAATTATTAGAAAAATATTTAAGACAACTTTTCATCCCAACGTTAACATCCTGTCTACTATGATGCAGCATGTGTCTTTGACTGCATCCCACAAGCCTATGTGTGGGATTCAATTGTTCTATGAATTCTCTGAAGTTGAAACAAGTTTTTAAAAAATTATTAATGTGATTCTTTTAATTTTTAACTTGACTATTTTATTTTCATGTGATGGTTGATAATATATATATATCTATACTGTTGTGTTTAACAAAAAAGCTTATTAAAATATACTACTTTTACCTGGTACTGTTACACAGCTCTCTTCAAACTGTATTTTGCTTTAAAGAATCTTTGACATAATCAATCACCAAATGTTTCAATTAATGTTAAAGTGGGTGGATCCAATTAAATGTCCAATACTGGCAGATAAATATCTAATAATGGTTGATACCGATAAGGACACAATACTGTATGTCACTGGCTAACCTCCCACGTGAAAGCTTTGGCTTTACACTAACTAGAGAAGACAGTGTGTAAGGTCCATTCACCTCCAGATAATCCAGTCTGTTAATCCATTTACCTGCTTTAAAAAGAGCCCCAGGCTTGTGCACTCTCTTTCTTGTACTCATGGTTCAAAACATGCACTTTTTCTTATCTCCACCAATATGGCTTTTATTGTCTATGGTCTTGTCCTGTGTGTATGCCCTTGCCCTCAAATGATCTTCATACAGTTTTGAGTGCTGTTGCTGCAGACCAAAACAAAACCTCACAAAGTGCAACGTTAAATTTATTTAACGTAAAATGTGGTTCTACTACAATACTGAAGCATCTAAAATGTAAATAAAATGTAAATACATATGAACAACTTTACCAATCCTAATTTAATCTACAGTATGAACATTTAATTAATGGAATTAATCAGCTGATTCTTTAGTTTTTTACGATTAATTACATTGTTTTCAGTCTCATTTATTAAATGCAGTCGGCTCATTTACTAAATTTGAAATTAAACCATTTCATTCCGTTTTGTGTGATATCTGGTGCCAGCCCATTTCAACATTTTAAAAAAGACTACACCTCACAAAATCATTAAAGGAATTAAATTCTTGTGATTTTTTAACCATTACTTTGCAATATTTGTTTTGTTTGACGTGGGACACAGCAGGTTTCTGCCGAAAATATTTAAATACATAATAATTCTTACATTTTAGATACTTCCAGTGTGTCCATATTGTTTTTGTAACTAATTAAATGTTAATGTTACCTCTAAATAGTACATACAAAAAAAAAAAACTATGTACTGTATCAATAATAAGACCAGGCTGCATAGTGGGAACACGAGGTACTGCTGAAAATTACACTGTAACCAATGACAAAATGAAAAATGCCATCCTTTTTGGGCACATTTTCATATACTTGTTACTAGATACTGATTGCTGGGCGTCATATGTTTTCATGGTTTATCACTGCTGTCACTTATCTACTCATGCACATCCTTACAATAAATTTTTTAAAAGTTGTATTCCAACTGGATTGGACTATACTGAAGTACTGAAGAACACACAAAAAAATTATTGAATTATGTAGTGAATCAATGCCATCAGGGGGAAAAAAACTTAAGACAAACAAAGTTAATGGTGAACCAATATTCTGTTAACCATATTCATAACATTATTCTTAGTGGTTTGGTGCAGGAAGAGGCAAAAAGGCAGTATAAAATCTAGAACCACAAGGTGGTTGGTGTTAATGATCAAGAGTAAATCTAGTTTTCACTTTGAATATTTGTTCAGTGCACATGCAAATAAAGTTCAAAACACACACAAACGCGCACACACAGACACACGCGCACACACACACACACACACACACACACACACACACACACACACACACACACACACACACACACGCACACGCACACACACACACACACAGGTGTTTTACATGAACAGGCAAATAACCAATGTCCTGTCCTCTACTGCAACTTGATAACACAAAACTAAGTATGGATTAATGATTGAAGGGATGCAAATTTCAACTTTTATCATCACTAATTCATTACAATGGAATTTGACTTCTTGGATTTGCTTTTATCAGACATGTCCCCTGCACTTCACCACTCAATCCTGGAATGACGTACACTTACACTTACACACTTACAGTTCAAAAATCTTTTTGCCACTGTCGCCTTTGGCTTACTAAGTTGGGGACGCTTAACTGATTGCACAGACACTATTGGAAGAGAGCTGAACTGGATGATGACATGAATTATCAATGAACTGACTTTAGCTGGAAAAATCAGTATTGTATAAAGTGCTATACAAATAAAGGTTGACTTGGCTTGACTAACTAGCCGAAGACACTGTCCAGTTTTAAATTCCAGTTGCGCAGGTGGGGCCGGGTGTGTTCAGTTCTGTGTTTTCTTGAATGTTTGAATTTTTCTTCATATATCTGCCCACTTTTAAACTATGCGGTATAGTTGTTTTTCAGTGTGTTTGTCAAACTCCAAAATTAGCATATTTTTAATTATCAAATAAATTAAAAGTTTTTACTTTGAAATAATTTTACTTTAACAAAACATTTGAGTGTGTTATATATATACAGTGGTGTGAAAAAGTGTTGGCCCCCTTCCTGATAACTTACATTCATTAAATCTATTGTGATGGCACATAAATAGCATTCATACTTACCAAGCAAACTGGAAAAAGTGATGATTCTTACTTTCCTGGGTGAATTTTCGGATCAACATTTAACCATTTTGACATGCATGGTATAGTTCACTTTGACATCAGGGAAAGAGACAGCAGAAAGACTCAGCATAGCTCAGATGCCTTACTAAAAAAAAACTAGAAAAACCTGACACCCAATTGAAGGTTGCGGAAATACAGTACTTGAGTTAAAGTGCCCCTGTTATATCATTTTGAATATTGATAGTGTCTGTGCAATCAGTCAAGCATCCCCAACTGAGGAACTGGAAGAGAGCTGAACTGGATCATCAATGAAGAGACTTCAGCTGGAAAAATGACTCTGTCATTGTGTTCTTGCATTATTGACAAACTATTATCCTGTTTGACACTGTAAAGCTGCTTTGACACAACCAGTATTGTATGAAGCGCTATACAAATAAAGGTGACTTGGCTTGACTTGACATTCCTGTGGGCCCCATTCTCACTCCCCAATTAACAACATTTCCAACAACTTTTTGCTTTTTGCACCTAAAAACCAAGTTTTTAGGTGCAACTAAATGTTTCCAATTAAAAATGTTTTACACCTAAACAAATGATGTACATTTGGGATGATAACTCTAGTCATATCAGTGCTAAAAAAAACTGTTTCATCGTGCTACAACGTCTACTACTACTTGGATATTTGAACCATTCTAACCAGCCCTCTCATGCACCTCTACAGGTGTAGTTACTGAAAAATGCATAGTAAATGTTTTTGACTGAATTAAATATTCTAGTATACACAGCAACAATGATCTAAACACATGAGTCATCTAACCGCAAACAAATTTTAATCTGAAAGACGTTTGTGATAACCTATAGATAGTTGCCTTCTGTACTGCTGTAATACAGAACAATAATGATTATCTACATTTACATTTAGTCATTTAGCAGATGCTTTTATCCAAAGCGACTTACAAATGAGGACAATGGAAGCAATCAAAATCAACAAGAGAGCAATGATATGCAAGTGCTATAACAAGTCTCAGTTAGCTTAACGCAGTACATGTACTGTAGCAAGGGTTTTTGTTTTGTGTGTTTTTTTATTATTATTATATACACAATTTCTGTACAGATGAGAGTTGAGTCTTACCTTCACCCATTGGGACGTCATGGGCCGTGCTATGGGATTTCTCTGGCATGGCACTGAGGCCTCACTCCTGTAAATTAGTAAAATATGAAATGAACATTTCTGATCTCCATTACACTAAATGCTGTTATTCATCAATATGTTTTTGACTTTACATGGGTTACATACATTTTGGTATTTTTTCACCGATTAATATTTTGTGTTAACTAATCTTTTGAAAGCCTGTTTAATACAGTCACACTAATTGGGATCCTCACTGTTTTTGTCTCTGACAAATAATGCCCTGATTCAATCACCAGATGCATAGCTTTGATTCGGATTCTATTAGTGACTTTGTCTGTCATTATTCAATTAATTCAAGACAATTAAATAGAATTAAAGAAAAATGCTCCACACTGTGGTACCACCACACCAATGAGCCTAAGAAGGCTGCTCGGAAAATGAAGTACAGGAGGAGTACAAACTTAGAGGTTATTCAAGGGGCATGGAAGGAAAGGAATAGTGTCTCTAGCTACAGATGGGCTCTGAAAGCTGCAATAATCATATTTAGGCGCTCTCACAGAAAATAACCAAAACAATCCTAGGATCCTATTCAGTACAGGTTGACAAAACAAAGCTATGACAAAACCTCAGATGATAAAAACCCCTGAACCAACATACAAAACTACCACATTTTGCTATAAGTTTATATGTTTGCAACATATAATCACTGCTGTTAATAGTTCACTGTTTGTTTGAATACATGTCATTAACTAACTGCATGATTTTTACTGTACATTTCCGCCATATGGACATCACCTTGACATTAGCAACTCCTAAATATAATGTAGAAACTTTAATTTTCTGTGAAGCTGCTTTGCAATTTGTATTATGAAAAGCGCTATACAAATAAATGTGAATCGAATTGAACCTCATATTTCACCACAGCATTGAAGTAATGATTTTATCAATTTCTTCAATCATAAAATTGAGGCCATCAGAAAGAAAATAAGAACTACGCATCTTCACACTATATCTCCTCTGAAGATGTCCTCTCACTACGAGCAATTAAAAATGTCCAATGTCATATAACAGAAATAACTAACAACATTTATCCAATCCTCAAAGCAATGTGTTTGATCTTTTACCCAATAAACTACTGAAAGTTCTACTTCCTGTAATCTTAGAACCTCTTCTCCTTATTATCAACTCTTTGCTTTCCTTAGAGCAAGTCACTAACGTTTCAAGTTGGCAGTAATAAATATGCCAATCTCAAATATGCCATTTAGATCAAAAATATATATTAAAAAAAATTGTCTTCACAACTATATTCATATCTGCAGAGAAATTATATTTATGAAGAATTTTAGACAGAATTTAGTCCCCATATCATCTGATCATGGCTGCATTGCCCTGCATTGTGGGCAGGCATTAGCATGGTTTATATCCTTGCTATCAGTTTATTTGTGTAAAGGAAGAGATGTCAGATAAAACAGGTATGGTAAGTTAGGTATGGAGTGCCACAGATATCAGCATTAGGCCCCCTGCTTTTTTATTGTGCAGTAAATGTTCCTGGGGAACATTATCAGTTTTCACCCAGACCAAATGAAGTTTCTCAAGCTTCTCAAAGTTAGCAGATTGCATTGGTAGAGTCAAAGATTAAATGACTAGTAATTTCCCCCACCTGAATTCTGACAAACTGGAGGTTTTAATAATAGGACCAAATGCCTCTAAAAGAAAAGATGCTTGAGTCACTTGAGTCAACGGTTGTACCATTGTGTCATCCTTTAGTTTAAAACCTGAGTGTTATGCTTTATAGAGACCAGTATTTTGATAGTCACATTGCCAATGTTTGTAGAACAGCTTTCTTTCACCTCAGTAACTTTGATAAACTACGACGCATGCCGTTTATGATGCCAGACAATTAGTTTACCTGTTAATTCAGTATGTAAACATTAGCCCAATATTATCATCTCTACACTGGTTACCCGTTTCGTATCAGTTTTGAAATGTTTCAATTACTTTTTAAAAATGTTTTAATTACTAGCCTTGAACGGCCTAGCTCCACAGTACGTATTCAGTCTTTATAATGCTTTAATCCAGCACAGCCACTGCATTCGCAAAATTCTGGTTTGTTGACAGTACCCAAAAATTCAAAAGCCACAAAGGAGGTAGATCCTTTTCTACCTGGTTCCTAAACTCTGGAATAGTTTTCCTGGGACTGTGCAAGACTTAAGACACTACATTCACATAAATGTTTTTCTTACTGTGTGATTTGTATAGGCTCTTTTTTAGTTGTTTCATAGCAATATGCAAGAATTAACTGCACCAACAGCAAGGACAGCTAATTAGGCCTATGATGGAAATATGGAAATAAATCCACTTCCTCTGGTTCAGGACAGGCCATAAAACAAAGGGAACATGAGGATCCCACACCCAGTCACCATTTCCTTAGAAACAAATTATTCTGCCAACCTATACAGTATACGCAGTCATTTATACGGTTGTGTATGTGTGGTCTATTATTTGACCAGTGCAGCACTGGTCAGCAGTCAGCACATGTGTGTGTGTGTGTGTGTGAGTGTGTGTGTATATACATATATATATATATATATATATATAAAAACAAATTCAGCATTCAAGTCTGCTCTTTCTGTGAAGATATCTTCAAGCATTTTCTCTCCCTCTGGTTTTGTGATTTTGTACATGCACTTGTAACAGCTGGGATGCTTTTGTGTGTCCATTAATGATTTTCCTTCTATTATCTGACACTGAGAGTAAAAAGCTTGCTTAGATCAGCACAAAGCTGTGATCTGACCTCTACATGTTGAAACCATTGCCCCACACCAATACTACAGTATTGCCTAATGTCTAACATAAAAGTAGTAAAGAATTTACATCATCATCTTCAATGTCATACAACAATTCATAGAATTCTTAGAATAATTCGTGCTTATCTTCATTTCTTTTTTTTTATTGTTTATTTATTGTAGAACAAAGCCAACATACAAGGCCAACAATAACTATATACAAACCACGGTTTGCATTAAAAAATGTTTTTATAACAATAATAAATAAACAAATAAATACAATTTAAACAAACCACATCTATACACACCTGGAATAACAACTGCTCTTATTTATCATTCACTGTATTTGGTCTATTGAGTTATTATATAAGAAAGTTTATCAATAAGTTCTGACCATGCCTTAATTGTTCTTGGTTTGACTTTATTCATCCTTGCTGTTGAACTTTCTAACAGTGCAATATTTTTTAGTTCTAAGAGCCACATGTTGTCAGCCAGGAATGTGGGTTCATACCAAATTTTAAAGATTATCTTATTGGCTGCAGTTATTGCGGTGTGAAATATTCTACCCTGATAAGCATTCAAATTGAGATCAGAATAATCATTCAGCAAACAAATATTGGGATGTTTAGAAATAACCATATATCACATAATTCTGTAACAGGATCAAAAATGTTTTTAACATAACAAGCTCTATAACATACAACAATTTTGCTTCATGTACTAAATGTACAGTAGCAAAAACAGCCTGTTTAATTGTAAGGGGTTACACAGAGAGAAATGATCAATAAAAATCAGAGTGTTATTTCAGACTAGACAAGTAGATTGTATTTCACAGACATCATTTCCCATTTTCTTATCCAATTTAAAGACAACAAAATCAGTAATAAGTCAAGTTATGGACTGCTTAGAAAGTCCACTGTAAAAGCAGTGTGAGATGTTTTTCAGATCCTTTTTAATTCCTTCAATTATATACAAAGTCTTATAATTATATGACATTATTTCCACAGGTGTGATGTACGCATTCAGAGCAACAAATGTATATTAAGTATATGCTGCTTTAAACACATCTTTGGCAAGTGTATTTGATATGTAAAATGTTTTATTTTGTGCCTTGCAAGACAATACATGCTTGCATGACTATCCCAGGAACGAAAAGGCACATCCTATTCTACTGAAAGTGATTGTGTGGCTGTATACTTGATTTTATGCATCGGTAAGTAATGGGTGTATCTGAAATTGTAAAACCCGTTAATTAGGAGGTGTTTAAATAATTTTGGCCTAGTAGTGTACCTATTATGTAATTAGGGCTGGACGATATGGCCAAAATTTATATCACGGTATATTTCTTAATTTCGGTCGATACGATATAATTCCGATATCGATATGAACACTATTTAAAAAAGCCTTGTAAAAACTGCCAAGAACGCCCACAACAGATGTCTGTGCATACAAAGTTATGAAAAATGAATTTGCCAACTCTATGACACCTCATATAAAATCATATAATACTTTAGAAGAAGAAAAACAGCACAAATAAATTAATGTTCACCTTTTATTTGTATTTAGCCTTCATACAAACAAGAAATGTGAAATCACTGCATACTGACTACTCCAAGCTTTTGAATGGTATAGTGTATAATGTTACAAAATATTTTTATTTCAGATAAATGCTGATCTTTGGATCTTTCTGTTCATCAAAGAATCCTGAAAAAAAATACTCAACTGTATATTGATAATCAGCAAATCAGCATATTAGAATGATTTCTGAAGGATCATGTGACACTGAAGACTGGAGTAATGATGCTGAAAATTCAGCTTTGCATCACAGGAATAAATTACATTTGAAAATATATTCAAATAGAAAATATTTCTAAATTTGACTGTTTTTGCTGTACTTTGGACCAAATAAATGCAGACTTGGTGAACAGAAGAGAATTCTTAAAACAAAAATAAAAAAAAATCTTACTGTTCAAAAACCTTTGACTGGTAATGTAGGGTGGCTGATTATTGTTATAGATTGAAACAAATGTGCTTCAGCCAGGATAAAGAATATGAAAAGTGCTCTGAGTTGCTGCAAAAAAAAGAGCAACAACAAAAACATGTTGCTGGAGATGGGCTTATTGAAAATTGAAAAACTGCTTGTCTGCCAGCAGGAGGCGCTGTGAGAGCGGGGGAATTAGCGGTAGCAAAAATCGAGCCGTTTAATCCGAGTATTCTGAAGAGGCACAATTGCTAATGAACAGATTTAATTTAGGCTTTAAATTCACATACACTGAAAAGATGCAAATATCCAAAACATCAAATATGGTAAACAGCACCTCAACCCTACTTCCTTGGCATTTAAAGGCACAATATGTAATTTTTGCCGCTAGAGGGTGCGTATTCAAAATAAATAAATAGACAAAGGCATAGTTTGATGATGCCGTGACTGAGTGAGGAATCGTGGGAGTTGTGGTCTTCATCCCCACAGCCGATGCAATCCGACGGGACTCGGGCAGAAATCATGTTCATGGATGAGCTAATGATTTGTTAACGTAGTAGAATGAAGCAGGGTGAGGCTGAAAGCCGTCGAAGCGAAACGAGGCTGCTGAACGAGCGTGACACACGGCTCGAAAGCAGCGGAGCTTTTATTATGCCACAGTCGACCGCTTCCGCTCCGTCCGGTTGTGCGTATGTGATTTTAAAAAATCAGTGCTGACTTATCATACTAGATACGTTTGAAAGTTCTGTTATAATGCTACTCTGTGCGGTCGTCACTTGTCTAATAAAACGCATAACATGTCTTTGGTGTTTCCATGTTTTCTACAAAACAAAACCGGAAATCGAGAGGTTATGACGTCATTGGCAGGCGACACAATGGACACGGTCCGTGTCACTAGTTAAAATTGCTTATTTCTCTGGATTTAAACATTCTTCGAAACATTTGGGATAATGTAAGTACACAAGTCAGCAAAATATATAACACTGTTCTAGTGGTTTTTGGATATTTTAATAAAAAAATCGTACATATTGTGCCTTTAAGAACCTCATTCTTGCGGAAGCTCAAATGTGCTTGAGCAATATGCAAAAACAAACCTCATTGGTTCTCATGCTTCAAGCCTAATTAAACCTGTTCAGCATATAAAAGGATTGTGTCTCTTCAGAAGACATGGATTCAAGCACTTGATTCACATGAATTATGCTCACTATGTCTTCATGAACTTTTGATGAACTTTGAACAGACTTTTACCTAAAACTCTTTCACATTTAATTTAAAAATATCTTCATTTATGTTTCAAAGATGAGCAAACTTCTTATGGATTTGGAAAGATGTGAGGGTGAGTGATGAAAATGTTAATTTTTGAGTTAACTAACCCTTTACCTGAAGAACTTCACCTGTAGGTTATCACAAAAATCCATCATCCTTAAGGCTAATTCACACCACACCTGCAGACGCAGAGCAACCGCGACAGCTAACTGAGTACAGTCACTTCTCAGACGTTCCAAGACCTGACAAATGCCAATTCAAGTTGTTCAAGTGGCGAAAACAAGCACCAGCCAACACCAACAGGGGTAACACACTGATCAGACAAAACTCGACGACCGTGTCTGTTGCAGTTTGTTGACGTGTGTTGGTGCAGTGTGAATTGGCCTTTAACCTCTGTAAAGTTGAAGTGTATAAAATATTTTCTCCTATTTTCTCCTCTTGTGCACTTTATGCATACCCTAGCCAATGTGCAAATATTGAAGTTTATTTTGGGCTTAAAGAGAAAGTGTAAACACTGTGGCTCTGTCATGCTATCAAAACAGAGCCATTCTGAGGCAGGACTATCTATCTATCGAGTCAATGGCAGACTGGGGGACTGTTGAGGAAATCTTTTTGAAAACAATCTTTGCTTTAAAAAAAACCCTGTCACTAGCATCACAGAAATTACACCTTTCACACCCTTTTAAGGTGGAACAGCTACAACAATAACACTCAAACTGCAACTCTTCTTGTTTCATTGACAATGTTCAGTTAACTATTAGTTAACTGTTGTTGACTGCTTTATACAATTACTAAAAATAGGACTTTAAAGCGGTCATATGATGCGATTTAAATTTTTCCTTTCTCTTTGGAGTGTTACAAGCTCTTGGTGCACAAAGAAGATCTGTAAAGTTGCAAAGACTAAAGGCTCAAATCCAAAGAGATATTCTTTATAAAAGTTAAGAGTCAGCCATGCCTACCTAAAACGGCTCGTTCTAACACGCCCCCACATGTCTACATCACTATGTGGGAAGATTTGCATAACGCCGCCCAAATGTTCACGCAAGGAAAGAAGGCATAACTTTTATTCTAGCTGTAGTATTGTTTCCACCGCCATGGTGTGAAGGCACTGTGTGATTCACTGTGAAAGCGAAACTACTTTGTTTGGCCTTCCAAAAGAGGACGATATCTGCTTCATCATGCCTGGAGCTGATCCGTGCTGGTTGCTGAGGAAATACTACAATTTTGAGCTGTGGATCGCCGGATCGGCTTTCACCGTGGACGAAGCGGAGTCCAGCC
>NW_015505579.1:385050-406898 GCF_001515645.1 Sinocyclocheilus grahami
TTTTTTGGGCAGTGTAAAGTAGGGCTTGTTGTTTGTCATTTCTCCGATCACAAATGCAGACATGGTTTTATGTTTATGCGGCGTGATGCAACGCAATGCGTAAAAAGACAGTATAAGTCATTATAATCCATAATTATGTCCCCACTGGATGCAACGAATGCCTCGTTTATAATGGGTTTTCATGTTTTTGAATCATCGCACTGGCCTGACAGGGCATCATCACAATATGGTTAGGGGCGTAACATTTCCGTCACACGCTTGAGGTATTCGGCCAATCACAACGCACTGGATAGCTGGCCAATCACAGCACACCTCACTTTTTCAGACCGATGAGCTTTGTAAAAATCGACACGTTTCAGAAAGGTGGGGCATAGAGGAGAAACAGTAATGTACAGTATGTGGAAAATAATGTGTTTTTTTAACCTTAAACGCATAAACACATTTCATTACATCATATACACAAAATAATGTTATTTTTAGCAGCATCATATGACCCCTTTAAAAACAGGGTTTAGTTGTCTGTGTTAAGCTGGGATAGGAGAAAGAATTTTAACATTTATGCTGTAATTGTTCATGGCAATGTGATGCTTTGCTTTAAAATTCAATAATTCAGACCTACAGTTACGGTAATATGTCAATGAAAAAGGCCATACAGTTAGAATTGTGACTAAAGGCTAAAGTAGGATAAAGGCTCAAACCTGTGGCTAATCAAGACAAGGTACTTATGTTTTAGCCAATAACATAAGCAACAACATAACTCATAACAAAGTTGTGCATGGTCACATTGCAGCCCATATATTACCCTCAGTCATTAACGCTTGCCCATTGCATTGGTTATTTTAAAAAGATCATGATCTAATCAAATCATTTTCCTATACTGCTGTGGGGGATTTCCACCATTCTCATATTTTAAATCTGCCACCAAGTTAATGAGCCATAAGTCAATTAACTACTTTTAGTTTACAAGACAGAGGTTTTGAATGCTGGGGATGGGTATAATCCTCTCTGAAATCTGCCTCTGAAAATCCGTCCTGTGGTTTGCTGAGGGTGACATTTTGTCACGGACGAGATGAACTATATTTGCATCTGTGGTGTATATAAAGTTCTCAGTGTTCATCAATGTTAAATTACTTTCTCCTATTCCACTTTTAGAGACAACTACACTGAAAAAAATGTTTCATTCATCCAGTTAAAAACATTTAGGGTAATGATTCAGATCTATATTTTTTAACTTGAGCCAATGAAAAATAAATAACTTGCCCCAAGGGTGTTATGAATGAAACATTTTTTTCAGTGTACAAGCTTATTTTGACTTTTTGACAAAAAGTGTCCATGAAATGCTGATGACACTCACCATGTTGAAGTGACTCCTAAAGCTCCAAAAAGCAGGCATGATGTGACATGGAGACATAAGAAACTAAATCTTGCTCTCAGACTTGGCTAAAAGGAGGGGTGGGGGGTTAAATGACACAGCTGGAGAACAACAATGAACAAACAGCCCAGTGCCAGATCACATGACAAAACAAAGCACAGATACAAAAGGGCTGATTCTAGGAGCATCTATGTAGCACCACATTAACCTAAGAAGATATACACAAACATCAAATACAAATAAGGGCATGTTACATTAAAGGGGTCATATGATGTTACTAAAAAGAACATTATTTTGTGTATTTGGTGTAATGAAATTACATTTTCAATTACAAAATTACAATTGTTTCTCCTCTATGCCCCGCCTTTCTGAAACGCGTTGATTTTTACAAAGCTCATCGGTCTGAAAAGTGAGGTGTGCTCTGATTGGTCAGCTATCCAGTGCGTTGTGATTGGCCGAATACCTCAAGCGTGTGACAGAAATGTTACGCCCCTTACCATATTGTGATGCCTTGTCCCGGCACGACGAGACAAAAACATTAAAAGCCATTATAAACTAGGCATTTGTTGCATCCAGTGGGGACATAATTACGGATTATAATGACTTATACTGTCTTTTTACGCATTGCATCGCGCCTCATAAACATAAAACCATGTCTGCATTTGTGATCGGAGAAATTACAAACTACAAATGCTACTCTACACTGCTCAAAACTCGCATTTGAATCGTCAGTGGCAAATTCTTTAAATATAAAAACGTACTTACAATCTGTGAGTCAGAACAGTCGCCATGTAGTCTACTCTACCAGGATCAGGAAACAGTCTTCCATAAAATGCGCTGGCCACATCGGAATATTTGGGTTGAACTGTTCTGGAACAGTGTTGTAAATACAACTTAACCACTGATTTCTAGTTGTGTCTTCTTTTGGAAGACCAAACAAAGTAGATTCGCTTTCACAATGAAACACAGCGTCACACACGGCGGGCTAGAGTGAGCGAAGGCCGGAGGTCTAGAGTGAGCAGAGGCCGGAGGCCTTGAGTGAGCAGAGGCTGGCGGCTAGAGTGGCCGGCGGGCTTGCGGGAAAACCACATTTGGCGACCCCGGTTGGACTCCGCTTCGTCCACGGTGAAAGCCGATAATTTAACAGCGTGAAGTTGATGTATTTACTCAGCGACCAGCACAGATCAGCTCTAGGCATGACGAAGCTAGAGTGAGCGAAGGCCGGAGGTCTAGAGTGAGCAGAGGCCGGAGGCCTTGAGTGAGCAGAGGCTGGCGGCTAGAGTGAGCAGTGGCCGGAGGCCTTGAGTGAGCAGAGGCTGGCGGCTAGAGTGGCCGGCGGGCTTGCGGGAAAACCACATTTGGCGACCCCGGTTGGACTCCGCTTCGTCCACGGTGAAAGCCGATAATTTAACAGCGTGAAGTTGATGTATTTACTCAGCGACCAGCACAGATCAGCTCTAGGCATGACGAAGCGGATATCGTCCTCTTTTGGAAGGCCAAACAAAGTAGTTTTGCTTTCACAATGAAATACACGACCTTCACGACATTGCGGCAGCGGCAACAACAATACTACAGCGAGAATAAAAGTTACGCCTTCTTTCTTTGCGTGAACATTTGGGCGGCGTTATGCGAATCTTCCCACATCGTGACGTAGACATGTGGGGGCGTGTTAGAACGAGCCGTTTTAGGTAGGCGTGGTTGACTCTAAACTTTTATAAAGAATATCTCTTTGGATTTGAGACTTTAGTCTTTGCAACTTTACAGATCTTCTTTATGCACCAAAAGCTTGTAACACTCCAAAGAGAAAGGAAAAATTTAAATCGCATCATATGAACCCTTTAAGAGGTGGAAGGGGAAATATTTGTAAAAAATTAACTTCTCTTCATCTATATGCAAAAATCTTGTTACTGGATGCAAATTTTAGTGTAGCATGTGACATGAGAAAAAAAACTATTGTGTCCCTTTGCATTAAACCACTCAAACTAATAATATGGATTGCATTTCTTTATGACCTTCGTTTTAAAGGTGTCATACAGTAGTTTTGGTTGAATGGGCTTTCAATAAAAGGACAGAAATCTCTCAGGTTTCATTAAAAATTATTTAATTTTGTATTCTGAAGATGAATGAAAGTGTTATGGGATTGGAACTACACGAGGGTCAGTAAATGGTAATGGAATTTTTCTTTTTGGGTGAATTAACCTAACTTAAGCTTAACTTAAGTTGACAGTAAGCAATTGAAAGTTGACAGTAGCAATTAACTTCCATAGTGGTTACCAACATTCTCTCATACCAACATGAAACTCATACAGGTTTGGAACAACTTGAGGATAAGTAAATGATGACGGAATTTTCATTTTTGGAAGAACTATCCCTTTAAGTATTCAGTCATTTTTAAAATGGTATTACAATGGGAAATTGAATTACTGCTTAATCTCAACAATAAAATAGTGCTATATATATAAAAAAAAATCCACCCCAGACCAAAATGGTCATTCATTTAAAAAGAGCAGCAAAAAACTGAAAAAATGTCTCACTCTGAAATTCTTGGGTCAGCAACCCAAAACATCAGCAGGACTTTTACATATCAACAATTTACATATCAACAAGCTCAGGTTTTGTCAGTCATACCAAGTAGGACAGTGTATACCATTCCTTAACATCAGAAGATAGGAGTCAAATGCATTAAAGTTTGGTTCTCAACCCGATCCTGAAGAAAGAAAAAAAGTACTCCAATACTGACCCAAACAGTATACTTTTAGAGAATGTGTTTAAAATCGACATCACTATATGTTGTCATTTAGGGCTGCACGATTATGACAAAAATCATAATTGTCAATTATTCCCTTGAAATTGTAATTATTAATTACGAAAGTAACAAATTACATTGAATGATATTTACACCATTGTTTGAAGCAACTGCATGCCATATTTTTATATGAAAATAAACAAGCTGAAAACACTCAAACTTTTATTGCTTTTCTATAGTATTAAGCCTCAAATGTCAACTATACATTGGATTGGTTTCTTCTTTAAATAAAAAAAGTAAAAATATGCATGATATTATTATGTTATACTAAAACTAAAATTAAAACAATGGAAAAACCCTTAAGATAACCTGTAGAAAGAAAAAAAAACACAAGCACTCAGAATAACATAAGTGGACTTTGAAAGATTGATTGCCATTTTGAACGATTACGTAATAGTGGCATCCATAATTGTAATCGCAATTAGAAATTTGATTAATTGTGCAGCCCTATTGTCACTTCTTTGACCCAAATATTCTTTAACCTCTGACATACTAATAGCAACCGTGAAAATAATTTACTCATTACTTTTTTTTTTTTTTTATTCTGACAGCTGCCTCAGGTCTTGTGGCCTCATGAGATAGGAAAATGTCCACTAGTTCCAAATTTCAGAATCTCAGCGAAAGCAGTCTGTCATCTGGTTATTGTTTGCCTTCTGTATCATAAAACTGCAGACTTGTATATCCTACTTATTTGGCATGTACTGCTTTTTGGATGTGAAGCAAGACCTGAAGAACTGAATAAATTTCCAAAATGTGTGTAGCTTGGGAGACCTCTAGGATCAAGTTTGGGAACCACTGCACTTTAAGCTTGTAAGCGCTGTACCTACTGCCATATGCAAAGAGGCGTTTTACATATAACTCTTAAAGGGGCAGCAGCAAAATTAAAAAATGGGTGGAAATGATCAAGAAAAACTAAACCGACTGTTCTGTAAGACACTATGTGACAAAATATGAGGTCTTAGGGAAAATTTTATGAAAATAAAAAAGTATGATATGACCCCACTTTCTAGGCTACATGATATACACACATACCATTCCCTATTGTGTGACATCATGTTAGACAATTACAACATACCACAGTTTGAAAAGCTTCCAAGAAGCTCTGTCTAGTCACTGAAGGTTGTTAACTACCAAAGGAAGTAATTATAGGAAATACACACAGAAAACTAAAAATATGCACAGACAGACATCTCCCTGCATGTTTACACACAGCGCTGATGCACTAGTCCCTCCCAAACCTCTCCTGGAGGCTACTAGACATTTTGTACTGTATGTCTTCCTCATCTTTCACATCCTTTTTTCCCTACATTCAATTTAATACAAATAATAATAATAATAATAAATGCTATTAAAGTTTTAAGATTTTACACTGTACATCTGTTAATGTACTTTTGTGCACTTATAAGGTCAATAACATTGACTGGATGAATACAGCTTGCAACAGGCACACAACCTATTTTAATAACTGCTTGTCCATCTGTTAAAAAGTCACCATGACTGTCTGCTCTGTAGTAGGTCTAAAAAATAAAAAAAAATCCCTAAAAAGCAAAAATCAATAATACACTCTCTTCTCTAATTAAGCCCCCATCCTAAAACCAAATATTATCATCCTGAAATTCAAGGTCCCATATTGTCAAAACTTAAATTTCCTGGCTTTTTTCAGGATAACTGAGGTCTAGGGGCTATTTTACTACCATATAAGTTTCAAAACAGTCAGTCTACAGTATGCACACAGCCTGCATAAAGTAGCTGAGATTTTTCACGAACCGTTGTGAGTTCCATAAAAAGTTGACATTAGAACTACACAGTCACCGCCTTCAGTCACCACCCCGAGCACCGCCCACCGTCCCACTCTCCTTTTGCCAAACCCCCAGAAAACATTGCGTCCATGCCATTGCTGAGCAACAACAACACGGAAACATGTCGAAAAGGTTAACTTTAACCACGAAACTAGATCGGTCGGCCTGTAACATTACACTCTCACGCAAAGAATGGACGATCTGACAGGATTGTTACTATGAGGTGGATCACATCTAACGTGTATAGTAAAGACAAACTCACCGTGTCTAAGAAATACCAAACACCATCCTATTGTTTATACTTACGCTGATTGTGTTTCATTGGTCTCATTGCTCAGAAAACCTGACACAGCCAATACAAATATAAGTACACCACCAGTCAAAGTTTTAGACTTCCTTGGTTGAATTGATGTTTCTTCTCATGATCTTAAAAACCTTTTGATGTGAAGGTTTACACTTAAATACTTGAAATTAGCTATAGTTAATGTAAACAGTGTAAAATATAAATTAAGTCTAATTGTGCCAGAGTCTACTTATAAAATTAGTTACCCAAAAAGTGCCCAGCATAGATGAGAACTCCTTGAGTAAATTAATAAAAATTACAGTTTTGCTCACTACATAAATACCATACATGCATTTATGTCAATGCATAGCATATTGTAAAACGGAGATAAATAGTGATAATAATGAATGAATATGTCTAAACCTTTGACTGATAGTGTATTTCAAAGAGCAGCAAATTTAACAGTCAAATAACAAGCCTCCAATATCAGGCTAAGGCAAATATTAGTCAATGAACTGAGTTTGTTTAGTGACATCAAGTTGCCCTGGTGATACAAAGGAACTCATTGCTGGATCTTTTGGACCACTGACCATTTCTTATCTCCCATATTGGAAGACTTCTAGGAGGTGGAAACTTCCAAACAGCAGCATTACAAAACCTTTAAGCAAGGAATTGACTACAAACTGGAGACAAGTGCATTTTTTAAACACAGTTTCCCCAATGTGTTAGTGCCAGGAATCAGTGGCTATATCTCAAACCTAAGGAGATGACTACCTAGACAGCATTTGGGAGCATCATAAGCTACATTCACACTGGAATTCCTGAAATTCCTGAAAACTGCTTCTCCGTGAATGCAAAGCCAGAGTGCCAAAAGTTGTCTGTGTGAACAGAGCTAATGTAGGGTGTGTGTTGTAGTGATAAAAGTTAAATTTTTCAACAGAACAACACAAATTTTCCAGACATTTTCCAAAATATCTATGTAAAGGATAGCTTTAGACACATAATAAACTCAGCTTACAGCTTAACTGAAGTTGAGCACTTGTTGCACATAGAAATAGCACATGCAATCAAGCTGATACAGTGAGGATTTTGAGGAAAAACTAATCACTGGTCTGGTCTCTCTAGATGTCAGTCAGAAGCTCCTTTACTGTCAGGTGGGCAGTTCTTCGCCATAATAAACTACAAAGACGACCAGATTTTCTGCCACAAGTTAAACGTTACTCATGCACTGAAAAACAAAGTCGTGTATCAATTTTCACTCAGAAATCACTAATAAATTCCACAAAAAAATTACAAAGAAACACCAACTAACACATTGGATAAAACATTACATTTTAAAGTACAAATACTAAAATAGTATGTTCTTGTAAAAACAAACTCCAATTATCTTTGCTTTCTTTACAACTTCAAAAAATAAATTTACAGTGTGACTAATAATGATGCCCAAAAAATGCTGCCTAGGCAGGCAGCTAACTTCATTTTAGATAAAGCCAGTAAATGTGTACATGTCCCTGGCTGTGAAGTTGGGGAAAAGAGCTTAAACGGTAGTTCAAGGCATTGCTTTTGCATCTTCTACACATAATCATGATGAAATTCACAAAGCCTGTAGTGACATGACACGCAAACTGGCAGAAACTTTATTTTTCTAAAGATGTTCTAATAACCGAGAACATTCCTCAGCCATTAAGTCATAAATCCTGCCTCTTTCACAATTCTTCGGCTAAAACGTATCTTTTACATGTATTATACAATTGAAGGTCTTTCTGCAGAGCACTGCGTTACAATCCTTTTTTTCTTCTCTTCCTTGTAGAAACTTGTGAAACAATTGTTATCTTGTGTGAGAGACTGATAGACAGTGGCTACTCTTCATTCCTTTGTCTTTCAGATAAAGAAATGTCTCCTTAAACTACTAGACAAGAAAATGTCACTTGGATGAATAATCTAGGATTATGTGCAGATAGAAAATAGTGCAGAGTTTGAAATATAGGCGATACCTCACGACTTTTCTATGTTTAAACTGTTAAAATCAGACGTTTGGTCTACACTGAGTGTAGACTCTCTTCTTGGCAGAGCTGCATATAATTCTATATGTAGTCAGTCAGTTTTTTATTTTATTTTCAATAATCCCATCAAACGTTTAAATTGAGAAGTGAGCTAAACAAGTTAAAAGAACAAAACATATCGCGTAATAACAGATGAATACAATTATTCTCAAAGCTGTCATACGGGGGACAAACAAGCATATGGCAATTTAACGCACACTTTCAACTTTAGTGGTTTGCTTGTGAATACTATGGCCAAATTATTTAGATTCCTCCCGAAAAACATCAGAAGGCAGATAACTTCAGTTGTATACTTTTACAAAATGAACGTACCATACAACTAAAATATTTCATCTAAAACAAAGTTTAGGAACGTAGGGGTATTGCTCTTGCAAGCACTTACCAAATACAAGAAAAGTTTAAAAACTTCGAAAGACGTCAACCGAACAACCCGTGATAAAGTAGCATTTATGTTAACAAGGTCTCTGTGGCACAAATGAAAATCCTGTCGAAGTAAAGGAGGACAATGAAAAGGTTATTCTGCTCAAACTACTCCGTTTGTTACTTGTGGCTATAACGATGACAGTCTGGTCATGTTCTCCTCCTACCGTAACTCTCCGCTTTTTTCGAAAGTGAACGAGTGCGCATGCGCAGACTGTTTAAAGCTTGTATTTATAAATTTATTTTACTTTTACATTTATTGAACCCCTTTGGAATAAGAAACAGGCATTGTCATTGTTAAACACTGCTACAATAAATCCAAGCAGCATACACTAAAAAGGAATATAAACAAATTATAAATACCAAAATATATAAAAGCACGTTATAACAAATTATATTAAACTTAAGGGGAGAATAATTCAATAATATTTCAAGCAATTTGGAGAGTTTAAGGGCACTTTTTCATCTTTTACTGTAAGGATCGAAATAATTTATTTTTTTTAATGCCACAAACTTGGAGCAGCTTTAACAAATCTACATTTGTGTAAAAAAAAAAAAAAAAAAAAAAAAACTTTCCCATAATTCAAATTTTATAGCACAAAAATTAAATTCTTAGGTTTGCATTAAAAAAAAACACTACATTTTGTATTATTCAAAAGCAGGCACATTCTTTGTAATTAACCACTCCTGAGATTCAATATCTTTTTGACAAAATGTACACACGTTGCTGTCCAAATTAAACTTTACTCTTAAAAAAATCACTCATTGGATAAATATAATTAATTGTTTTGAAGTTGACTTCCTTCATTTTAAGGTATAAAGAAAATTAAACATATCTAGTTCTAACTGTGATAACGGCCGCTTTTGAAAACCTTTAGAAGTCTTTTAGAGGATGCGTGTTTGTGTGTGTGTGTGTGTGTGTGTGTGTACCTGGCATTTATCACGTTATGGGGACCAAATGTCCCCACATGGATAGTAATACTAGTACATTTTGACCTTGTGGGGACATTTTTGAGGTCCCCATGAGGAAACAAGCTTATAAATCATACAGAATGAGTTTTTTTGAGAAAGTAAAAGTGCAGAAAGTTTCCTGTAAGGGGTAGGTTTAGGGGTGTAGGGCAATAGCACATACAGTTTGTACAGTATAAAAACCATTACGCCTATGGAATGTCCCCATAAAACATTGAAACACAACATGTGTGTGTGTGTGCTCATGGAATTATTTTACCAGTGCATAAGAACATAATTACTTCACTGTATTTGAACTGTCCTTTATATTTTATACATACATATATTATTTCCTTGTTATTGTTAAAACCTTTTCTTTTTAATTTTACTTTTAATTTTCTTGAGAGTAGTAACTGTCCCTTGAATGTCGTAATTTTATATATTATGGACATTTAAGTAAAGACATTTCTTGGGATGTAAAAATGCACAAGTAACTCTTTATGGAAGTATTTCTCATACTGAGTCAACTTAACAATCATCACAGCTTACTTGCGCAACATTATTCTTCTCATGTAATAAATATAGAGTATTTTCACATAACATTGCTACAAGTCTTCAGATATGCCATTATCAAGATTAAGATCAAGAACATTGCAACAAAACACGCCAAGACATGCCATAAACATGATTGTCAACCAACGCAACCTTCCTTGCTGAACATGTGTGTTAATTCTGTTACCACGCCGCCAGAGTCTTTAACCAAAACCAGCTAAACAGAAAGACAGGTGACATGTCCTTGCAGTTGCTTACACAATCCTTAAATGACTCATGACAAGCAACAGCAAAAACATCCCACATTGAGAAAGAAAATCTGTTTAAATGTGGTCAAAGCTCTTTAGCTAATAAAAACTCAAAAAAGAACATTCAAGCAGTAAGGTGAAAAAGAATGACAACTATCACATGGCCTTTCATTTCTATAACAAATAAAACATTTTTTTACTTGAATTATGCAGTGCGGGTGTTAACCTTGACGTTTAAGTTGAGAGCCAAACCTTTTCCTTCAGTTCAGATTGTTTTGTTATGCAATATGTTCACTGAGAGAGCAGTGACTGGCTGATACAATAAAGGAATATTATAATGACTGTGTTTTCACTAAGGCATTGAGGACAAAACTGAACAAGTCAAGACTTGCATGGAAGTGACAGAAGATTCCATGGAAACACTGGGTGGATGTTTGGGTTTTGTCTAAAACCATTAACCATTATATTGTGTTGATCAAGTAATTCAAGGTGAATAATGAAGTTTGAATGAAAGAAAGAGCAAATCTTTATTGTCATTGTAAACACCCAGTGGTACAGAACAATGAAATAGTGTTAGCAGCTCTTTAAGACACCAGATAACAAGTAGAGAACAATAAGTAATAAATAAATAGATAAAAGAAACACAAACACTATAAACATACTAAACAGTAGAACAGTAACAGCAAAAGTGTAATAAAGTGAGATTGTTACTATTGAGTACTTGTAATATTGCACCTAGAAAAGTGTACATAAATTGTAAACAATATATAGCCTACATAGTAAGCAGTATAAATGGTACTGCAGCAGCAATGTACTATTTATTATAAAGTGGGAAGTGCAAGAAGCAGTGCCTTCTAAAGACAACAGTATTGCATGTATATACATGAATTGTCAGCAGTGTTCACTGTTATTGATCAGCCGTAGGTATTGAGAAATAAAAAGTCAGTGTCTCATATATATATATTTTTCATAGTGAAAAATAAAATATTTAAAAATTTTACGTACAATTATGTTGTGAATAACTGCGACAAAACAATTACCTTCATTAAGGTGACAGGCAATAACTTTCACAAATTCTTTTATATAAGATTTTATATAGATAAATTCTCCCCTCTAGTGGACAAGAGAGAAGGTCAGTGATCACGGAAATGTGACAACCTCCAAATGGGAAAAAAAAGAGAAAAATCTCCAAATGGGGGCGGGAACTCCAAAATGGGGTGGGAGCTCCAAGGCTGTGGCTTCAGCCAATTGTTATTGACTTACATTTCAAAATGAAACTTTATAAATTAAACATTGTTTCTAGTTCATCTAAAATAAAATATGCTATAGAAATAAATATTCTCCGTGAGAGCAGAGCCCAAAGCTCGTGGCCAGTGGTGTTCGGACTGGAGTTTGAACCTCTGCTTCATGATATAAACGGGAATCACCCATGAGCTCTCCCGCGAGCTGTCCCAGCGCAGGGGAAAGACTCTATCGCTTTGTTCTAAACAACTGGGGCGTCCTGGGGCTCGAAATTCGCAGGGTAGGAGGGAGTAGTGACACTGGGTGTAACTAAAAAGGTGCCATTGTCCGGTGAGGTCAGGTTGGTGAGTTACGGAACAATCTCATATCGCATAATCTACTGAACTGCATCTTTCTTTACCACGCTGCACCAATCCCGCCATGCAGTCAATCTCACTGGTTAAGGTTAGGGTCAGGTGTGTGGGGTAGGTTTAGGGGTTAGCATTTTTTTGTAGCAAATGGTAGAAAATCAACACTTTAATTGACACAGCCAATAAAATCTTTAGAATCAGCTGTGGTCTGGCTGCAGACATGCACTTGCATTTTCAGACTTGCACTCTCAGACTTGCACTCTCAGACACCTGCACTTCCGCAAGTGACGTCACTTGAAGTCTTTTTTATTTTTAATTAAATTTATTAATAATTTTTTTTTATTGAATCTCTTAACATTTTACACAGGTAGCCAGGTGGTGAAGACAAGGAAAAAAGAAACTAAATCACGAAGTCACTTGCAATCGCCGCTTGCACTCTCGGCTACTTGCAATCCACACGAATCGTGCGTGTTGCCAATGGAGACAAGACGCTGTGGCGGTTAAATGATTCCAACTAATTTAGTACTATAACATACAGGATCCTGCAAGTCATCTGTAGGAGAAAAAGACAAGACCTGCAAATCCGTGGCCACAGAACAGCAGAATATGAATGCAATGTGCAAAGTCTCTCATTAAGCGCTTTTAAACCTCCGTAGAAAACCATAGACTTAATATGGCTTAATGTGTTAAGATTAAAAGATCAAATTCGATATATAGTTTATTCATTTAACGTACTAGGCTACTACAAGGCAAGCATATGCTCATGAACACAAAGAGCAAACTTATACTTTTCCTCCCATACGCCTACAGCAAAACGCTTAATGTGCCATAACGTACTAAGATGATAAAGACCAAATTCAGTATTTCTTATTGTTGATGCAAACTACACAGACCATATGAACACGCATTAAGAAATTAATTAAGTGATATTAAATGGACCAACTCTATTCTGGTCTCACCTGCTTATCTGTACATATTAATTGTGTTTTAATAATGAAGAGGAGCATATGAGGTCTTTATAATCTTAGACCGTTATGCCACATTATGCCACCTTTTGCGGTATGGGAGGAAAACACTATATACACACATTATATTAATAAACTTAATTTGATCTTTTAATAGCACTATCTTAATACATTAAGCCATAGCCTATTAAGTGTTTATGGTTTTCTATGGAGGTTTAAAAGCGCTTAAATAGAGACTTTGCGCATTGCGTTCATATTCTGCTGTTCTGTGGCCATGGATTTGCAGGTCTTGTCTTTTTCTCCTACAGATGACTTGCAGGATCCTGTATGTTATAGTACTAAATTAGTTTTAATCATTTAACCACCACAGCGTCTTGTCTCCATTGGCAACACGCACGATTCGTGTGGATTGCAAGCAGCTGAGAGTGCAAGCAGCGATTGCAAGTGACTTCGGGATTTAGTTTCTTTTTTTCTTGTCTTCACCACCTGGCTACTTGTGTAAAATGTTGAGAGATTCAATTAAAAAAAATAATTAATCAATTAAATTAAATAAAAAAAGACAAGTGACGTCACTCGCAGGAGTGCAAGTCTGAAAATGCAAGTGCATGTCTGCAGCCAGACCCTATTGCAAACATGAGGTGCGAGCCCGGGAGTTGGTGCCCTACGCAAACTACTATATGCTATATGCACTATATGCACTCTGCATATAGGGAGCGGCGGTACTGGACCGCAATATATAGTGCTTGTTTAAAAGCAGGGCACAGTAGAGGTAGGATCCACAGCTAGATGAATTAGTATAGAAGAAGCCCTATGATTTTAAGTTTAGTTTTTTCTCCCTTATTTGTTTTGTTTTCTGTATGTTTTTCAAGGTTTCATTGTTCACAAAAATGTTGGAAGTTAAATAATTGGTTTTCTATCAGAAATGACTGGGTATAATACCAGTTTATATGTTAAAGGTTTATTTATTTATTTTTGGAACTTAACAAGCAAGTTGCATCGGAGCACAACAGGTGCACAGTTTTACACCGTGTGTGATGGATAGACAATGTATAAATATCATATTTTGGAATATAAATGGCTGTGGTTCATCTGTTAAAAGAAAAAAAATACTCGCATATCTTAAGATCAGAAAAACTGACATTGCCTTTTTTTTTTTTTTTACAAGAAACGCATTTTAAAGATGAAAAGGAAGCTTTCAAACTTAGACGTGACTGGGTCGGACATGTGTTTCATAATTCTGTGTCAAGCAAGAGGAGTGGAGTAGCCATACTAGTGAGGAAGAAAATACATTTTGTATTGATGAATCAACACAAAGACAAGGAAGGTCGTATACTCTACATAGAAGCAAAGCTCAACAATGTTAAAGTAGTGTTTTGTAATGTATATGCACCAAATAAGGAGGAGCCTGAAATCTTTCATAAGGTAAACAAAATATTAGCCAACCTCGAGGGACATGTTATACTTGGAGGCGACTTTAATCAAACTATGGATGGCATCCTGGACAGAAGTCAAAACAATATCAGATCAATCCCCAGAGATAGGGCTGCTATTCACATTCTTAAAGATGACAATGGATTAACAGATATTTGGTGACTGGTTAATCCACGAGAACGGGAATACACATTCTTCTCAAATTGTCATAAGACCTTTTCAAGAATTTATTATTTTCTGGTCTCCAATTCTTTAATTGACTCTGTTGCTGATTGTATAATTGGAGTAATAGGATTGACAGATCATGCACATGTGGAATTAAAATTAGAAGTGAATGTAGATTTTAAGAAACGGGGGAGGTGGAGACTAAATACCTATATGCTGGAAGATAAGGTCTTTGTAGATTCATTGCAGGATGATATAAAGATGTTTTTTTAACTTAATATTGGGTCAACTCAGAGATTAGCAACAGTATGTGATACCTGTAAAGCATTTATCAGGGGAAAATGTATTGCTTATGCAAGTAGAAAAAAAAAGTGTAAGAAAAGTGAAACTTTTAGAAAAACAAATCGGTGGTCTAGAAAAGGAATTGGTGCAACGTTTTACAGATTAAAAATTTAAACAGCTTTGTCAATTAAAATTTGATCTTCATGAATTCTTTAATAAAAAAGCAGATTATGCATTATTTAGATTGAAGACCACGTATTATGAGAGTGGGGAAAAAGCGGGGAAACTCCTTGCTAGGAGTTAATTGCAGCATGTCACGTCATACCTGCAATTAAGGAGGGAAATAAGGTGCTCACCTCCAACTCCAACAGAAATTAATAGGGGTTTCGACCAGTACTTTTCAAAACTGTACACATCAGAATCCATTTACAGTCAGAAGGAGTTTGTTGTATAATTCCGTACTTAATGAACCAATAAACCTCATATATACACTTTGTCCGTCACCTGTAGCTGTCATAAGCAAATACAGCCCTTACCTCTCATTAATGGGAAGTGGAATACGAGGTCCAAGGTCCACGGCGAAACGTCCTGACCGGCTCAGCAGGGTTTTCACCTCTATGAGGTCCGCACTGGAGATTTATGAACTGTAGCGAATCAGCTCATGGGGAAATATGAATAATTAAGTATAACTAGTTATAATTAACTATTCATATTTTAGATCCGCTGTAGATATTTAGCTGACCTCTCAGGGTCAACTGTCTTGTCAATTCCAAGAACGTTAATTTCCTGGTTAAGGGAAATAACTTTCTTACTGTACAATTATGTGGGGTTTGACCGGGAAATTTAATAATTCCTATTTCACCCTCTATTTCCATTTTCCGTGTCAAATCCTGCTTTAATTTCGGAATTCTATTTTCAGCACAGTCCATAATCACATACCCAATTCTTTCACTAGTGAACCATTTTTCAACATAAACATCAAAAATATTTCCTTTTCTCCTGATTAAGGTAACTTCACAAAATTGATGTCTTTTTAGCTCATATTCATTGTTTGGATACTTATTGATGAACAATTGACTCTGTCCATCCTTTTCCACATATGTCTCCAGCACCTCGGATGAAAAGTAGACTTTCTCTAGCGAATCCGATGTGAGTTTAATCACTTCCAGAAACGCTTCGAAAGTCATCCCAGCCTTTCGGCCGTCTTCCCTCACAATTACTGCAGCCATCTGTAGAAAAGGCGACAATCATCAAAGAAAGAAAGTCCAAATTGTCCTGTATTGACTATTTCTTCTTTTACATTACCTTCAATACTAATCTCTCTCATCTGTCTTAATTCGATAATTTGAAATACAATTCTCGGTACTTTACTTATAAATTCTGGTCTATTATATTGTCGTCCGGGGATACATAATTTTATCCACCAAGGTATAACATACATTCCATAATTGTCTGTTTCTAACATCATTTCAGTAAAACCACATACTCTTAATTCGATTCTGATGTCTACTCCAACTCTTACACTCATGGCATGAGCTAGTTGCCACAGCGAAACAAAACCTTTAAACCCATTTTGAACCACTGTTTCAGGATTATTCATACACATTATACATCGGCGTTGGCCATCAATTAATTCTAAATACACTTTCCCAGTGTGACTTTTACACTCGAAACATTATTGATCACCCCTGTGATGCCTCCATTTATATAAAATTTCGTCCTCCTCTTTGTCTTGTTTCATCTGTTCCATGCCTGAAAGAACCATCTGTAAATCATGCAGATATGGAATCGGAATTAACTATGGCAATTTGTCCAAAGCATTTCCTGCACTTCTTGAGGGCTAGTTTCATTTTGTCCCATCTATTCATTAGTATGAGAATACCTAGGAACACTATGTTGTCATTACTCAGGAAGAATCCTAACATAAAAATAGCTAATGTCATAAGGCCAATCATAATCCATAAATTAGCCTCTTTTCCATATCGAAACATTAAAATTCCAATTAGATACAATGCACTAGTTAAAATAATAACTAGCTCCCCCCAATAAACTATTTAATTCCTTTTTATCATTATACCAACAATGTCGACAATCATTTTACTTAGGCTTGATAAGAACAGGATTAAAGCCCCTCTTGATTCCAGTAGATTCTGCCACCCTTCTGACACCATCATTAGGGAGCAGACTAAAATTATTCGACTTAATTTCTTCATTAATACGATCCTACCGATCTGTATACAACTAAGAAGAAGATGCCACCAGAGATTTCTGTTCAATCCTTGAATGGTCACCCAAATAATAAAAGCTGTGGCCTCTCCACAAACCTGCAGAAGGTCATCTGAAGAACCCGTGGAGTTCTCGTCAGGCTGCCCGTTAGTCTCATTCGTTGACCCGCTTATTGAATCGTTGGATGCCATTCTATCGTTATCAATTTCGATCTCTGTTGGACTTTTTTAGCAGCAACTGGTTTAAATTCAAAATGATTTTTTCCAAATTATATCCCTCAATTACCCAAATGTTCCTTTGTTTTCAGTCGCAAGTGAGTGTGAACGCTCGCCTCGTGAGTTTTTCTCCTTATTCTTCTAACGGTTTAACTCCTCCTATTTCCTCTTCTTTAACTGTCTTACAGCAGAGGTTTTTCCGTTACGCTCTTTGTTCTCCTTCTGAAACATCTGTGCCCCTTAGCTTGAAAATCTATTATTTTCTCTAGAACAGCTAATTCGTCCTTTTTATTCTCTTTCCGTGATAACAGTCGTTGTCCTACAGATGCACAGAGACATTTCACCACAATAAACACTAATACTAAGCCTAACATTATTAGTCCCCCATAAAGAACATACCAGCCGGCACTAACCAGGAAGCCAACCAACCCAGTCCATATGTCTGTTGTAACTAAATTAAATACAGCTTTAGCGGCCGTTTTTATCCCTGATATTCCTTTTTCTATGTATTCCTCGGGACTCTCGTACCATCGCGGCCTGCCAAAGACCTTTTGACCTTTAATTTGTGTACTGCTATTACAGAGGTCATTTTTTAACCAGTCTAGCCCCAAGTAATAGTTTTTATCCTTACCTTTGCACCAATTTTCCTTCCAGTCTTTTCTATCAATAGTCAATGATAAATCATCCATCGTTATTGCATCTAGCTTTGTCAGCGGCAGTTAAGAAAATCATCACAATCCATTTTTTCTCCATTTTTGTCACAAAAACTAGCATAAGAAAAATCACCATAGTCTTTTTCGTATATTTATATTTCTGCCCATGGTTCCTGTTACTAATTTCGTTTCTGACACATTGGTCCATTCGTTTTACTTTATTTTCGTAGTACTTTTTGATCTCACTTTCCTTTTTTAAGGCTTCGTTTAGTTTCATTTTTATTAAATATACATCTGTCTCCCATTTCATGTTATCTATTTCCCAATAACCGATTTTAAAATTAATTTAACCCTCAGTATGGCCATTCTCTTCGTCCATATCCATGGAACCGTTTTATTTATTTCTAGGCTGATTCCAGATTCAGATCTGGTCTCCAGCTCTGCGTAACCTGTTTTTCGCTAGCCTACCAACCGGTCTCTAATTGTAGTTAACAAAGTATACTCGCCCTCGGGGTTTAACATTCGGCTACTTTTTATCCACTCTTCTGCATTTTGTTTTATTATACCTGCACTTTTTATTTTCTCTTGCGTTTTATCCCTTTTATTTCTTTTCATTGTTCCTTTATATTTACATTGGCCTAGTTTCCACGGGTTGAAATTCTTACTTGAACGAAATATCCAGCATCCCCCTAATTCTTCACTCGAACTAGTCCTGTATGTTGGTCCTAAAAAATATTTCATAGTTTTATTTCCTTCCCGTTCCTTGATAAAACTATTTTCTTCAAATATTTCTACCTCGTTACTGTGCCAATATTTCATTTTCACCGTACTTTTCAATTTAACCTTTGGCGTTCTGACCATGTAATACATATTTTTGCCTGTATTTAGGTTATCTAACCATTTCCAAAAATCCTTTGTTTTATTTTCTATTTCCTTTCTATTTCCTTTCTTGGTACACCACACAGACAGTTCAAATCCTGAGACATTCTGCCTCTCTACTTTTACTTCGGCTAAAATAATATCGCCTGACATTATTTCCCATTCTAACAGAAAGCTCACCCTAATTAAAATTAATAATATTATTCCTAAAAATAATAAAATCCATAATATTATACTCATCCATTTGCAGACTCGTCGCTGTCTCCTCAATTTTTTAATGATATCTTTCGCTTCTCCGAGCTCCTCCGTGATACTCTCCAGCGACGGCGTTCTGTTCATCTCTCTGTAAGCACATGTTAGTTCTTAGGCCCAATTAAGAGCCGTCTGGATCTTCTCAAGATTCCCTGCCGTACCACCTTCACTTCGGGTTGCTTCTCGTGCAACTCCACTTGTATTCCACCGATCCAGTCATAGTCGGGATGCGCACATGATAATACATTTATTTTAAAATGCATTACAATAGTGAAAATATCCTTCGGTTCCTCTGTGACCTGTTCGTTATCATAAAGAACCCCAGTTATGAATATCTCATCTTCTGGACACCAAACCTTATGCTTTTCTAAGTCGTTCGCAGGCGACACTGTTAGTTGCACAAACTTCTCCTTCCTAGTAGATCGCCTCTTCTCTTTCGTGACATTAGAACGCGGCTGCGTCCCTCTGTAATCTTTATGATAAGGCGGGCTATCCTCCCATCCGCCTCCTTGTGCTAATTCCAGATGCCACCGGGTGGACTCTAAGTCCGTTAGGGTCAAATCTTTCTCGCGATCTTTCTTTTTTATTTCTCTGATTAATTCTCCTCTTTCCAAAAGAGCCCTCTCCTTAAGTTCTTCCCTATCTCTGGGTAGCATGGGGACCCTCGCGTCCATAAATGTACCCCTCTCATGTTCTCGCATACCTAAGTAAGGATGCCTAGCGAACCTGGGTATTATTCCGTCTTGAAATAATCCTATCGGTTTGAGAACCCTCAAAGTCTCCCAATCAACTGCAAAAGACGCTTTGTCACAGAAGCCAGCACCCTCTCTGCTTCGTTCTCTGGGTAACGTTTCATTGCAGCTTTCTGCTGATGCGTGAGAAAAGCGATAGGGCACTTTCCTTCCTCATTTGAGAGCGTTAGTGTGACCTCATCATCTGTCTCTGAAACCTCGACTTGCAAGGGAATTGCCTCGTCACGCCTTTCCAGTGCACCACTGTTAAGGGCCATTCTGATTAATTTCAGACGGGCACATTCCATTTGCTCTGTCCAGCTCCATTTTCCCTCTTTTGTCCCTTGATAGAGAACCTTTGCCTCTCTAGAATATTTGGGTATTAACTCCCTGATGTAGTTCAGGATTCCTAGCAGCGACTGCAGCTGTTTCCTGGACTTGGGGGGCCCCGCCTTTTCCATTTCTTCCAGTTTTACTCTAGTACTCGTCGTTAGGGCCTTTGTGTCTCTACCCAGCTTAAATCCTAGAAAATCTACTTCATGTTTTCCGATTTCCATCTTTTTCAGGCTAGGTTTTAGACCAGCCTCTGTGATTCTGTCTAGTGTCTGTTCTAGCAGTCTCAGGTGTTCCGCCTCATTCGTTGACGATATCAGAATATCATCAATATATACTGTAACTGGAATTCCTGATAATATTTTCTTTATTACTGCTTGAAATTCGTTTGGAGCATTACAGAGGCCTTGGGCCATTCTTGACCATACGTAATGGTCACTCCCAAAAGTGAAGGCAGTCTTTAATTGACTCTCCTTCGCCAGAGGGATACTCCAAAATCCATTAGCTAGATCAATTTTTGACAGCCAGTTTTTATGGCTATTTCCTGACATGCTGTTGGAGAGCCTACTGTTCGCCATTTCTCCTCAAAACGCTCCTGTTCGACTTCGTCTTTATTAGTAGGTATTAGTCCCTCTAGGGTCTTTCCTAATTTCCTACCTCCGTGCAGTCCAAACTCGGCCAAAATATGTGAGTCTATTGATTCGCCAGATATTTTCATCTGTTCACCATAACGAACCAGCTCTCTGACTTTTCCTTTCACTGTGGTATTTTTCAACTTGGCCTTTTTCAAAAGCTTCATTTCCTGATCTTTTTTCATTAATTCTTCCAGAGTAACTCTGGATTCCCTCAAATTAATTTCTGTTTGCCTAGGGGAACGCGCTTGATTTGTAGGAGTCACGGGTCTTCTCTGCCCTGGTGTCCCTAAATGTAATGCCTCCAAATGTTGATTTAATGGATTAAACTCCACAGGTTGGTTCATTTCCCTCTTTGGCTGAATCTCCCTCTCTGGCTGAACGTCTGACTCCGGAGACCTGTCTCTGAAACGGAGCCTTCTCGGCGCTCGTGCCACTCTGACAGGGACAGGTGTCACATTTCTCACCATTCTTTCAACCACTAACTGTTCATAATCTGAATCTTCATGATTCTCCTCCAAGTCACTGTCAGCGCTGTCACTTTCTGGTCCTACATCAGAATAATATTCTTCGAATAAATCATTACCAACCGCGCTTCTAATTATTCTCTCCAGCGCGGCCTGACTTGTCAAATCTTTTTGTGCTAATATTGCTCTCTTAGCCCGCTGTGTTAGTGAGGTGTCTGCTAAAATCTGAACTGCATTTCCTCCATTCAAAATGGACCAAACTTGTCCGCAGGTTATTCCTGGAGCATATTCCTCATCCCATTTATTTATTCTGTCTAAAGCCGTCTCTCTTTTCCTGCTCGCGGCATGTGTTGGTTTATAAAAGCCTTTTCCTAATCGAAAGGTCTCATAACTCCTTCCCAGTTTTAACCTGGGGAACGGGTTTTCTACCCTGTCTTTTCTACCCCTAGCTGTTCTCGTTCGCCTCAGCTCGGGCCATTCGGGATCTGAAACCTTCCTCGGGCACCTCGGCCTCTGGATTTATCGGCCTCTGTA
>NW_015505579.1:407396-410634 GCF_001515645.1 Sinocyclocheilus grahami
TCGCCTGTCCTTATGGGATTTTTCCTGCGCTCTAATATTCGATCTGACTCATCCTGAAACCTTTGTCCTGCGTGCTTTCGGAAGGCACCTGCCACCCCCTCTCCGTGCCGGAGTTCGGTGTTGGCCGCATTCACTAAAACACTTGCTTCTTCCTCTATTTCTAACCGCCCTTCCTTAAGGATAATCAAATTCCTGCCTTTGCCGAAATATATCCTAAGCGGTTCTTCATCTTCAGATGAAAACTCATCATCTGGGCTTTCGGGATTTTCCGGCTGTGGAGCACTTGGATCTAAGGTGCTTCTATTCCCCTCCCTATGGGGAATAAAATTGGGAGCTAAGGATCCACGCTCGGATCCTTCCCCCATATCAACTTCTTCGAGGTCATGCCAACTTCTGGTGGGAATATTTCTGATTTCTGACCCGAATTCGTCACACTCGGGCCTCACACATTGGACGCCATGTTGTATAATTCCGTATTTAATTAACCAATAAACCTCATATGTACACTTTGTCCGTCACCTGTAGCTGTCATAAGCAAATACAGCCCTTACCTCTCATTAATGGGAAGTGGAATGCGAGGTCCAAGGTCCACGACGAAACGTCCTGACGGCTCAGCAGGGTTTTCACCTCTATGAGGTCCACACTGGAGATTTATGAACTAAATTCAGATAATGTGTTACCCTTAATAAATTACTCGGAGACTTGATTAAAAGAAAGTTTACCGAATCACCATATACAAATGGTTTCGCTTTTATTAAAAACAATAACTCATAAGCAAAATTCAAGAAAATAACAGCGTGTAATCTTCACCCGTTTCTCGGCCCCGCAAAATCATAAAGCGCTTCATTATATAGGAGAGGGCGTTACACCATTCCTCTCCTGCAAAGCATCTATTCAAACACTCCATTGGATAAGTACAAGACACACGAAACACTTGGTCACACTCCTTGTTTCAGCGAGTTGCAATTCCATTAAATCATCACACTAAGCACAGCATACACACGTGCATACATCTCCAAAAATATATGCGGAGAGGTTCAAACAAAGTTTATCTCCGATTCACTAACACAGGGACCTGTCTGACCTTTTTATGCTACCCACAACTATGCATCTACTTTACTACAATGCAGCAACACCTTTGCAAAAATATATGAACAGGTTTTCACACCTTAACATTTTCCATTTTTTAACTGTTAACCCAAATAGTGACACCTGCTCTCGTTTTTGACAGGATGTCAGTTTAACCGTTTATACTCTTCGAAGTGGCGCTGGCTCTTTGAATCCTCAAACAGTCAACCTCACTTCGCAAAGTTTCCATCTTCAAATTAAACTCATTAACTTCAATAAATTGTTTAACCCTTTTCATCAACCATTTATTTTATGCGTTCATGTTGACGAATTATCCGAAGAAGCTCCTTAGCCATTAAAAGCATGTCCATCGTCTCTTGTCCGGTCACTTCTTCTTTTCTTCTCCATTTCTGCTTTCTTTTTTGCGTTCCGTTGATGCCTTTTCTGCATGGAGTCTAAAAGCAGATCATTAATAGGAATCTCTAATTTACAGATTTGGTTCAGTCTTCGAATATGTGGGGTTTGACCGGGAAATTTAATAATTCCTATTTCAAGTTAAAAGACTTTCTAGCTAATATTACATTGCCCACTTTAACCCCTGACGAATGAGCCTCAATAGATGGACCTATAACACAAGAGGAGGTCAGAACTGTTATAATGTCTTTGAAATCTGGAAAACACCAGGCGCTGACGGATTCCCAGTAGAATATTATAAGAAGTTTGTCGATGAGTTGACCCCAATATTAAATGAGGTACATGCAGAGGTACTTGAGAATGATATGTTGCCTGACAGTTTTAATGAAGCCTTAATATCACTCTTACCAAAACCGTATAGAGACACGATGGATCCTGCTAATTACTGTTCCATAAGTTTATTAAATGTAGGAAAAAGAGAAAAATTGAGAAAAAATGAAGTGAAATGGGAGTTAATATTGACTCTGCTGCCCGTCAGAAGCTACAGGACACATATATTACACTATTAGTTTGATAAATATGTCCATAGATAATGCTTTGCTGTAATATTGCATGGGGCGCTGTGGATCCAAAGGTTCGATCCCCGACTGGAGCAGGCATCTCTAACCAAAAACTCTCACTGAAATATTACCAATCATTTAATTAATCACTTATTAATTGATACAAATAGGACAATGGCTTATTATGAATGTCATACAGTCAAATATATGTACTTAGTGTACATAAGTGAACGTACTTATGTAACAATGATATAGATAATAATTAACTTAATTTAAATAGCAATGCAAGAAACATTTCTATCAATTAGTTGCACTAGTGGACACCTACACATGTATGTTTTGTTTTGACAAAAATGTATAAAAAGTATTAATATGTATTGTTTGTATGTATGTATGTGTTTTACATTGCTTGAGAAAAAATACCCAATTCATTAATACTTTATATACTTCAATTAATAATTTTAAAATGAAAGGAATTAGAATTGAAAGTTTGTAATTGTTTTCTCTGAGTGACTGTTAAATAAATAAAGATAAAGGCCTTGCTGTTTAAATATATTACAAATTTATTACAAAACATACATCTTAATTGTCTCTTTCTCTTGCTCTCTCACACAGTAAGCATATCACAGATACAAAGAAATTGAAGAATTATATATAAAATACAAATATAAAATAAATAAATAAATAAAATACAAAAAGTAATAAAAGTAGAAGATTCTGGTCAGCTGGTAAAAGTATACAAATAACAAAATCAACACACCTTGCAAGGCTCACACAAAAAACAGTAATATACAGTGTGTTATTTCTGTTATGTTGATTTTTTTAAATGCCTGTTATATGGGATGAATATTGAACAGTTACATCAACGAACTAATAGAACATGACTGAAGTATTTCCACTACACATCTACACAGTATGAGACAAAGACAAACCAATCTATTTCTTATCTGCCCTCTTCTTCCGCATCTCCTCCATCCACTGGTCAAGTGGAATACCAGCATTTTGGGGACAGTATATGTACCCATAATACTGGCTGTGGCCACTTTCTTTGTTCCGGGGCTGTTGGCACTGACTACATTTATTTTTGTCAACTTTCCGATTGTAAGGCCTCCGGGCAGGTGGTGGGGAGGAAAGGGGGACAGCAGGAGCAATCCGTTTGTATGCATTGACTTGTGGGGCCAAAAACACATACACAA
>NW_015505579.1:410954-419069 GCF_001515645.1 Sinocyclocheilus grahami
TTTTGGATTAGGTTAAGTCATTATTATGAGAAAGTTTCTCATTATTACGAGATACTAAGTCATTATTTCGAGAAAGTTTCTCATTATTACGAGAAACTAAGTCATTATTATGAGAAAATAAGTCATTATTTCTAGAAACTAAGTCATTATTACGAGAAAGTTTCTCATTATAATGAGATACTAAGTCATAATTTTGAGAAAGTTTCTCATTATTATGACTTACAGAATTATATTTTTTTATTTAGTGGCGGAAACAGGCTTCCATACAAAACAGTACTGTGGCTGTGTTTGGAATGTTTTTTTGTTGGCGAAATAGCACAGAAATAGCGCAAAAACAGCCAATATGCTGTCTAAAACGTAAGTCTCTTGATATTAACTTATTATTTATTGAACTGTTGTATAAAATAAATATCACATTTGTAACCATGCTGATTTTTTAAGAAAAAACGGCACTCTTCGTGTGATTTTGATTAACTATATGAACGGATATAAATATATACATTTTCTGCCTCCTTATCTTGAATTATGTGATCATTCTTAATGCATATTAATAGACTGAATCATGCAGCGAAAGAGCGTACTATAAAAGCGCACGCGCACTAAAGCCTGTGTGTTTGTCGGTTCATCACGTCGCGTATGCACGCCTCCTAGGTGTGTTTTGTGTAGCTTTTGCAATATAATAATGTCATGATGTCTCACGAGTTCTGTATTTGCGCTAAACCTGCGCAGATTTGCCCTGAATGAACTTCCTCAAGAAATTAATGAGTGAACATAATTTATGAAAAGTAACCCGCCAAATTTGCTAGTGATTTGACAGCGTTACTCGCCACAGCTGATTTTTACCCGCATTTGGCGGGTGTTCAATTCAAACCCTGTTCATAAGGCAAAAAAGTGTGTCGGTAGACTTTCTGGAGAAGCAAAGTTTGTGAAAAACAAAGCCGGTGCCATCAGAAAGTGCACTATCAAAAGCTGTACCATTGCCGTCAATGGCATCATAAAAGACGAAAACGTTTGGAGGAATTCACAGCGTGCAAAGACATTTACCTCACTCCTTAGGCCTCCATCGTGGACTAATTTGTGTCTAATTCCTATAAAAACCGTTGATTTCCGATTTGTGAACAGGTTGTTTTTTGATTTGAATCAGCGGAAACGTTTCATAAAACCTGTCTGAGTGATTCACTCACGAAACTGAATCCGTCAGAAGAGGTCAACGAGCCTGAGTCCCGAGACACGTTTGATTTGTAATGAACGTAAAATTACTGAGTGAACTGATAGCGAGTGCATTTGAAGTGAAGCGAACATTTGACTGATCGAGCTTAGATATACTTTAATAGCCAAATTAACAGCAGGAATGTTAACATACTGGAAGGATTAAGGACTACACCTAATGTGGAGAACTCACCGTTGTTCTTTCTTACAATAGATAATTTCCTTCAGAGTAGATACTTCTATGTGGTAATTTAGCAGATGTTTTTATCCTTACAATGCACTGATTACAGAAACATTAGCCTCGGAGCTACCTGGAGATGTGTTCCTTTCTCAAAGGCACATGGCACAATGAAGATGACTCAGGCAGGGTCCAAAATTAAACTTTTTGTCATACATGTCAAATTCAGGTGAACTGAGAAAATGTACCTACCAAAAAAATAAAATATTTATATTTTTACTAGCCCTTAAACTTTATTTTGCTTAATTTAAAACCTGTCCTTATGACGACAGATTTTTCTGCTTGCAAAAATTTTGGTTTTGGAAGTTTAATGTAAGTAATATTTAACATGTATGTTGCCACATTTGAGAAAAGTCTTAGAACAACATTTGATTATAAAATACATCAAACCTACAAGCTTTATTCAATGCACAGCTCTTCATTCATCAAAATTCAGTTGATATCCTTAATTATATATTTTACATCAAGAACAAAATTAGCCATCTCGACCGCCACATTCAAAGCATTGAGCTTGGCAGAAAATGAATCTAATATTTCGGGCTGATTGTCAGTGTTTTCCAGGGAAACAGGAGAGAAAGTGTGGTAAGCTGTATTTAAAAGGGTCTTCTCCAGGTTGGATCTGTCCTCCACCAGGCCACAGCCACAGGTTTTGGAGTATATATCTGGGACCCAGCGATGAGCATATGTCAGGTCAATGAGACAGTCCTGTCCATCATGCTCTAAGGAAAGAGCCACAGATTGCAGAGAGTTGCAGAATGCCTCAACTGCCATGAGGAATTCAGACTGAGAGACGCACAGAGCTGCAGCTGTTGCGGCGCCTTTGGACTGATTCTGTGAAGTAAGTGACAAAAATGTTTAATATAGCAGAAATTACAGGTACACCAATGGCATGTGCATTTTAATGTTGAGATGATTTGTTTGGTCACAGCTCCCCTAATGGTAATTTTAAATAGGTTTGAGCAGATTTGCCACTAATTAATAAATGTTAAACAACATTCATTGAAATAAGTTAAATTTTGTGAGGGCTGGTCTGAATATAATCTGAGCCAATTATTGCGATTAAGATTAAACCATATAAATGTTTTAAATAACCTTTGACTAATATGGCCTCAAAATGATTTAAAATTAATAATAATAAAACAGTAACATGTCTGCACACTCATATTTTTTTTATTCCAACCAAGAGCAACGTTTGACCAGTTTATGAAGGCCTAACTGGATAAAATGTTCACGCTTGGTTGTAATAAAGATTTCTAGAGCTTTAATTTCAGTGTGCAGACATCTGTTGTGTATTGTTGTTTTTGGATTTTGGATGTGCACAGCACACTTTTTTGATCAAAATGATTTATCACAA
Organism: Sinocyclocheilus grahami; assembly: GCF_001515645.1. NCBI lineage: Eukaryota > Metazoa > Chordata > Actinopteri > Cypriniformes > Cyprinidae > Sinocyclocheilus > Sinocyclocheilus grahami. Next base: position 413,756 of record NW_015505579.1, read on the forward strand.
AATTGGGGATGATCCAACAAAAGCTGTGAGGTATCAAAAAAAAAAAAGGTTTAAAAGTCTAGTCGGGTAGAAATGTGGCACTTGGCAAGCCTTGAAAATAAATTTCACAGTTAATACCTAAATAATAAAGGAATGCATAATGCATGAATCTTTTCATAAAATTCTGACAAGTGGAACTTTACAGTATAATCAATACTGTAGAAATACAATTGAATGGGATGTTTAACTCAGTGGAATAGAATACCATGTGATTGATGTAGGTGACCAGCAGCGTCTCTGTGCAGCCTCCTCCAAGCAGGGCATAGGGCTCCCTCAGAGTCAGTCGCAACACATGTTCTGCTCTTTGGCATGTCATCTGTCCAACAAATGGAACGAATGTTCATCATATCCTCCTGAGACCCAGCTATGGAGTTTTTGCCTCTGTAGTGGACATTATATTTGAGTGAATTTCTCTGAGACCTCACACGTCACAGTTGTAAGTCTGGATGTCCTGTACGGAGCACATTCAGGGCTTTTCAGAGATACCAAATGATTGGATGTTTCCCCGAGAACACTCCCTCTCCTTGGTTTTTAAAAATGGCTGACATTAATTTAGTGATACAATTGTACATCCTTATGGAAATATGATAATATTTTGTAATTATAATTTAAATCTGACTAATTTTCTAATTGTTTGTCATAAATCAACATCTCAGGAAAATGTTATGGGGTTTCAAATCAAAATATGACCTTCTGTTATGAAACAGGACATAATTTCATACATGTCCACTGTAGAGGACACCAGGACTGAAAGCATGTTTATTACACATTTTGGGAGACAAAAGAATTGAATAGGAAAACAAATTATGTATCAATATTCTTATGAAATATTAGATATTATTATGAAAATCTGGCCAATGACTACTCCCATTATTACACTTCTTTTTTCAACATGCTGTCCCAACAGCACTTTAATATGCAAATTAGATACAGTGTATAGATAACATTGTGCTTAATGGGAAAACCAGTTTATGGAATTTTTACACACATATTGCATAAAGCAAAATGGTATATCAAATCATTTTGTTATATATTTTATAACATAGTTGAGAACCATCCTTAAACAAAGTTAGGTATAAAAAAATCCTGAAACCTAAAAATTGATTGGCGATTAAAAAAAAAATCCCATTGTTTTTTCCTTTTCATGTCTACTCTTGTCATTTTATTTTTAGAAAAACTGAGTCCTGGTGTCCTCTACAGAGGACATATCATAACTTATGAATAAAATATAATTTTTCAAAAATGTTATTTTACCATTTTTTTCTTATGCTCTAAACAACGTAGTGACATGAAAAAATACTAAATTCACAAAGTTTTTTATTTCTGGTTCTCAGGAGGATATATGCGTGTTTCTGTATTCGTGCATGAAACTCGCATTGGCTTGTAATTCATCCAATTTATGTCGAAGCGAGCGTACATTGCCCAAAAGTATTCCAGGTAACGGAGTAAATCTTTGAGCCCCCTTTAGTCTGCGTACAACCACACACACATACATATATACTGTATATGTACATACACTTGATAAATTAAATATATATATATTATTTCATTTCCATTTAGTTTGTTGAACTAATGATATACAAATGTAAAATGTACTTCTCTGAGTGTTGCGTGTTGCTTGAATTCATTAGTTATCTCTTCACATTAACTCATGAAACGCAGCTACCACACTCAAATCTTTGCAAAAGAATCCTTCGCCCGAACAGGGACTTGAACCCTGGACCCTCAGATTAAAAGTCTGATGCTCTACCGACTCCGCTAAAGCTGGGGAACAATAGTCTGTTTAGGGGGGGGAAGAAGGAGAAGAAGGGGGAAGGAGGGGGAAGGAGGAAAAAGAGAAAAATTGAGAAAAAATGAAGTGAAATGGGAGTTAATATTGACTCTGCTGCCCGTCAGAAGCTACCGGACACCTATATTACATTATTAGTTTGAGAAATATGTCCATAGATAACACTTTGCTGTAATATTGCATGGGGCGCTGTGGATCCAAAGGTTCGATCCCCGACTGGAGCAGGCATCTCTAACCAAAAACTCTCACTGAAATATTACCAATCATTTAATTAATCACTTATTAATTGATACAAATAGGACAATGGCTTATTACGAATGTCATACAGTCAAATATATGTACTTAGTGTACATAAGTGAACATACTTATGTAACAATGATATAGATAATAATTAACTTAATTTACAAAGCAATGCAAGAAACATTTCTATCAATTAGTTGCACTAGCGGACACCTACACATGTATGTTTTGTTTTGACAAAAATTTATAAAAAGTATTCATATGTATTGTTTGTATGTATGTATGTGTTTTACATTGCCTGAGAAAAAATACCCAATTCATTAATACTTTATATACTTCAATTAATAATTTTAAAATGAAAGGAATTAGAATTGAAAGTTTGTAATTGTTTTCTCTGAGTGACTGTTAAATAAATAAAGATAAAGGCCTTGCTGTTTAAATATATTACAAATTTATTACAAAACATACATCTTAATTGTCTCTTTCTCTTGCTCTCTCACACAGTAAGCATATCACAGATACAAAGAAATTGAAGAATTATATATAAAATACAAATATAAAATAAATAAATAAATAAAATACAAAAAGTAATAAAAGTAGAAGATTCTGGTCAGCTGGTAAAAAGTATACAAATAACAAAATCAACACACCTTGCAAGGCTCACACAAAAAACAGTAATATACAGTGTGTTATTTCTGTTATGTTGATTTTTTTAAATGCCTGTCATATGGGATGAATATTGAACAGTTACATCAACGAACTAATAGAACATGACTGAAGTATTTCCACTACACATCTACACAGTATGAGACAAAGACAAACCAATCTATTTCTTATCTGCTCTCTTCTTCTGCATCTCCTCCATCCACTGGTCAAGTGGAATACCAGCATTTTGGGGACAGTATATGTACCCATAATACTGGCTGTGGCCACTTTCTTTGTTCCGGGCTGTTGGCACTGACTACATTTATTTTTGTCAACTTTCCGATTGTAAGGCCTCCGGGCAGTTGGTGGGGAGGAAAGGGGGCCAGCAGGAGCAATCCATTTGTATGCATTGACTTGTGGGGCCAAAAACACATACACAAGTGGGCCACTGGCAGGGCTGGGGCTGGAAACAGTAGGCAAAGGGGCAGGGGTAGGTGGAGATGTCTGCTGAGGGAACAATTGCCTCTGAGCTGGCAACCTTGGGCAGGCAGACTGCAGAGAATGGGTGTGTTGGCCCGGAGCTGCAGTCTTCCTCTTGTCCACTGCTTGTCCTGCTGTACTTTGAGGCAAGTGGTAGTGATGTTGAGGTCCAGGCCGTGGTGGTGCAGCAGTGGGGCGTACCTGTATTGGTGGAAGAGGTACAGGAGCAACAGGAATGGAGGCAGGCAAGTTGACCCCTTGCAGCAGAATATTACATTCCTGCCTCTTCAGTCACTTGTTGTGCCACTGAATAAGAGTTGTTTGATTAACATCAAACAACTGCAGAGTTGAGCTCTGCATGACTGAACCATTACCCAGGACCAGCTGTCTGATCTTGCTGTAGTCTCTGAGAATTAGTAGTCAGTGCATATTTACCCTGTTTTTTTTTGGACTTTTATGGATGTCACAGAGTTTTACAAAAATGCACTCTACCAGACGACAGCAATCTGGCCACTGGGCAGGGGATCCTGTAGATCCTAGGACGCAACGTGTAATGCTCTCCACACCTGGGGTAAATTCAGGTTTCTTTTTAGAGCACCTGAAGCATCCTGTTGTCAGACGCGACTGGTGCCGTGCAGAGTACGCCACACGCTGCTGGTCATATGGTAGAAGGTTCTGCCACAGAGCTATGACGGTACTGGCCTGCTGGGAGTTGAGTGTTTGTCCAGTTTCATTCCTCAGTCCCACCAAGTACTGTGCCAGGCTGTCCACTCTGTCCATCCCTGGGATATTGCACTCATCCACAGCCTGGCAAATATATTAATATATAAAAATAAAATAAATACCACAGGCAGAAAAATAGCACATCTTTCACACTGTTTACATGTCACAAAAGACCTACCAGCTGTTGCTGTGGTGCTGCAGGAGTCATGGCAGGTGGCCCAGAGGGACCTGTAGTTGGAGTAGTGGCAAGAGAGGCCGAGACGATGGAAATGTAAGGAGGACCAGAGGCTAGGCTGGTGGGGACAGCTAATGGGCCAGAGGGTGCAGTGGTCTGCTCATTTGCAACCTGTTAAATGTAATAATAAAAAATAATACTAATGAAATAAACATCAAAATAATACAATTACAAGCAAGACAATAACACCACTGATCCAACATGTCACAAAAGACTTGCCAGTTGTTGTTGTGGTGCTGCTGCAGGGGTGACGGGTGATGGCAGTGAAAAGGGACTGCATTGATTGCATTGTGTATTTTTTTGTGATTTGAAAATGTGTTTTTGAAAAGTGATATACAAATACATTTTCTAATTATTATTATACAGTAATGATGATGATTAATATTATTACACAATAATAATTATTATTATTATAGTACAATATAAGTCTAAATTACATCAAAATAATAAAATTACAAGCAAGACAATAACACCACTGATCCAACATGTCACAAAAGACTTGCCAGTTGTTGTTGTGGTGCTGCTGCAGGGGTGACGGGTGATGGCAGTGAAAAGGGACTAGCAGCTGCAGAGCAGGGACAAGCATGCCCAATCTGGAAAATATAATATTCTTTTAAAAATAGTTTTATCAAATGGATCTTAATTAGAGCTTATCTTTTAAATTATGCTTTTATTCATTTATGTATTCTTTAGATTTTTGTCATTGTCTTTCATCTCTGTCTATTTCATGATTGCATTGTGTATTTTTTTGTGATTTGAAAATGTGTTTTTGAAAAGTGATATACAAATACATTTTCTAATTATTATTATACAGTAATGATGATGATTAATATGTAGCGAATCAGCTCATGGGAAATATGAATAATTAATCATAACTAGTTATAATTAATTATGAATATTTTAGATCCGCTGTAGATATTTAGCTGACCTCTCAGGGTCAACTGTCTGTCAATTCTAAGAACGTTAATTCCCTGGTTAAGGGAAATAGCTTTCTTACTGTACAATTCTACAAAGAGCTTGTAGCATAAATCTGCATGATTAAGTGACTCCAGTTATGAGCAAACAATGAACCACGTCAAGTGTGATACAAGTAAGGTTTTATTAACTACATAAACACTTAAACTGGTCCAACATACTACATAAACACTTAAACTGGTCTAACA
>NW_015505579.1:419213-432068 GCF_001515645.1 Sinocyclocheilus grahami
TATCAATTAATAAGACTAAGTTTGAATACTTGCATGTCTCGTCTGTCTGAAAGAAAGGCTTGATGCAATCTGAAGGCTCACGTGGATCTTTGCTGAAGTTGGTTGATGAAAAGAACCAGTTTGCGTCAGAGGAACTTGATGAATGGAAAAGACAAGGCCGAAGCCTGGCACAAGCTTAGGGTTTCCGGGAGCGTTTTTCTCACATCCTCTCAGAATTCAAACAAACCACCGACTCTGGGCGGGTCACATGAAGTGCGGCCTTTAAAGTCTGCAAAGATTCACGCCTCAAGATAGGCTTGTCCACTGAGAAAGTCCGGAATCCCAAGTGGGAGTTTTGAGATACTGGGGACTTTTTATGACCCTTTGTTTGAAAGCATGGTAATTTGCATATGAAACTTGATAATTATTATTATAGTACAATATAAGTCTAAATTATCCAGAGCAACTGGGAAGTCCACTGACACAGTATGATAAAAATAAAAAATAAACGTGACAGGCATAATTACCAGTTGTTGCTCAAGTGCAGCTGCAGTGATATCAGATGCAGGCCCTGAAGGTCGTGCAGTGGTCTGGAGAGAGGTGGGAGTTGGAATGACGGCTGAGCTGGTGGTGGCAGGTGATGGACCAGAGGATGGGTCCAGTAGCCCAACGGTTGGGTCCAAACCAGAATCTTCAAAGCCCTCATCTTCCAACTCTTCCTCTGTGCCTACATCTTCCAGCATCTGCTCAGTCTCCTCTGAGTCAGGTTGGACATCCTGCAAGGCCCTCCCTGTCTGGCGGTATAGGTAATCTATACCTATTAGCTCCCCTGGGACAGACAAGAAAATAGAATAGAGGAAAATGTACTTTTCAGAAAATTCACAAGATCATTCTATTTTATTGATATAGAAAATAGCCTCCTGATGGAAAGCTTAAACTAACCAGTGTAAACAGCAGGTGGCTGAAAAGAGGGGACAAGCTTCCTTCCAAGCACCTTGACACTGTAGTTGTTGACACAATGAACAAGGTCACCTGAGTAGCTAAGCAGTGATGGATCCCCGACTGCCAGAGATGCAGCTTCACGGTCCTGGTTCCATCTGTAAAGGCCCTCAAGGAGATACAGCTGGAAATTCAGGCTGTTGGCACTGGTTCCTTAAGATAGTACAATTATGAACAATATTGTTAGATTAACTTATTGTGTTTGGTTTTTTGACAGACTGTGTCAGTGTTTCCAGGTTAATAATAATAATTATAATGATAACAATAACAATACTACTACTATTACTACTACTACTAATAATAAAATGTTTAATTGCAAATATGTAATCTTGCTGATAGATAAAAAGGGATTCATACTGACCTGGAATGAACCTGTTCAGATGCAAGTGGAATGGGGGTAAAGAGAATGTGCATCCTTTGTACACCCAGATGCCAGTTGCCGCATGAAGTGGTATATGTCAAGCTTTACAACCAGGTCTGGCCACCTACCAAATCTTTGCTTTAGTTTTGTCTGTCCTGTGCCGTCCCGACAACATTCACAGTCAACATAGAGAAGCTGAGGAGGAGCCACACCTTGAGGAGCCACACGGATGAGATCAGCAGCCATGGTGTCAAGAGCAGGACCCTCCTGAGCAGTCAGGACCCTGACGAGGATTTGGCCCACCTCATTGCTCACAGATGTAAGCCACAAGGCGGTTCCCTTGGCAAGGCTTGATAGCTTCTTGGTGATCTGTGATCACACAGAAAAGACAGTGAATGCCTAAAGCCCAAATAAACTTTCTTTTATATGTAAAATACTGAAATAATACGTTTTTTTTATATACAAACCTTAATTGAATTTTTCATGTCTTAACTGCTAATGTTGTATTTTAGACTTTTGTTTGTGAGGTAGGATTTTAAAGTGGCAAGAGATAAAACTTTTTTTACCTTTTTTGTGGAATCCATTTTTTTTTTTTGAAAATGAAGTTCCATTCTGCTTAAGATGTCTCGGCCATAAACAGCCAGCATCCACCGGTGGGAAGGAATAGCCACTGGCTTAGGAGGTTCGTGGAACTTGATAGGGTGCAGGCTTGGCTGGACAACAAAGTCTGAGCATGCACCAAGGTAGCGACAAACACGCTTAAGCCACTCCTCGCTGTGATTTTCCCTCACCTGCCTGACCAAGCGGCTGGGGCTATTACCCAAGGTCCTCTCCCTCAGAAAACGGATCACCCGTATGTCACAGGCATATCTGTATTAAGAAACAAAGTGAAAAAGAGACCAAAAAATGGCAAACATTAAAACATTAAAACTTATAGTGTGTTTGAATGACAAACATTTGTGACACAGGCTAAATAATTTCAGTATACTCACTTTCGTGTCTTCGTGTCACGGAACTCCATTCTGTGTGCCAAATCCAGCTGGTCCAAGATGGTCTTGCTGGTGGAAATGTAACTCGTTTTACAACCAGCTGAACTGCACCAAAGAGTCTCCGTGATCATCAGGTAGTACCTATCCACATCCAAAACTTGGCGGGCTCTCTTGTGGGCTCCATAACCTGTGAGCTGTTTTCCACAAACCGGACAGGACAGCCTGACCCTCCAAAGGTGGTATGGCATCCACAAGAGAAGCCGGTGTGTGAAAAAACGCTCTGGAGCGGGGGCCTGATGATAAATGAGCGCTGGCTCTGGTGGATCATACCACAGCTTCAGGTCAGTGCGCAGCCGCTTGTTCTTCCACAGAGTAGACGAAATCCACTTCTGATCCTGAGGTGGTATGGTCCCCATCAGCTTTGCAGGCAGCCAGCCAGGCTCTGAACCAGGAGCAGTCTCCATGTCAGCAGTAGGGTGAGCTGAGCAACCAACCACAGATGGAGCAGCAGAGGTGACAAAAAAAGAGGTGGCAGTGGCAGATGCAGAGGTCACAGGGGCAAGAGGAGCAGAGGAGGTACCAGACGAGGAGGCGGGAGATGACACTTCCTTTATAAATAAAAAAAGGCAAATATATATATATATATATACATGACTGCAAGTCACTCATAAAGGATGCTTATTTGAAGTTAAGTATCATTGTGAAATGTGCATCCTTTGTACACCCAGATGCCAGTTGCCGCATGAAGTGGTATATGTCAAGCTTTACAACCAGGTCTGGCCACCTACCAAATCTTTGCTTTAGTTTTGTCTGTCCTGTGCCGTCCCGACAACATTCACAGTCAACATAGAGAAGCTGAGGAGGAGCCACACCAGCATTGCTGTACCTGTGGATGATATCAGCAGCCATGGTGTCAAGAGCAGGACCCTCCTGAGCAGTCAGGACACTGACGAGGATTTGGCCCACCTCATTGCTCACAGATGTAAGCCACAAGGCGGTCCCCTTGGCAAGGCCTGATAGCTTCTTGGTGATCTGAGATCACACAGAAAAGACAGTGAATGCCTAAAGCCCAAATAAACTTTCTTTTATATGTAAAATACTGAAATAATACGTTTTTTTTATATACAAACCTTAATTGAATTTTTCATGTCTTAACTGCTAATGTTGTATTTTAGACTTTTGTTTGTGAGGTAGGATTTTAAAGTGGCAAGAGATAAAACTTTTTTTACCTTTTTTGTGGAATCCATTTTTTTTTTTTTGAAAATGAAGTTTTTATTGGTTTTCTTTATACATAAAACATACCAGTACAAAATTTTTTTTTGTAAATTTAAAAAAATAAATAAATACACTGTATACAAAACAAAACAAACTAAAGTAATTATCATAAATAATAATAATAATTATAGAAATGACACTTAAATGCACAACAGGGTATGTGACATGCTTCATGTTGTTTTATCTGTCTAGCAAGGAGTTTCCCTGCTTTGTGGGGAACACTCTCATAATACTTGGTCTTCAATCTAAATAATGCATATTCTGCTTTTTTATTAAAGAATTCATGAAGATCGAATTTGAATTGACAAAGCTGTTTAAATATTTCGAATCTGTAAAACGTTGCACCAATTCTTTTTCTAGATCACCGATTAGTTTTTCTAAAAGTTTCACTTTTCTTACACTTTCTTTTTTTTTTCTACTTGCATAAGCAATACATTTCCCCCTGATAAATGCTTTACAGGCATCCCATACTGTTGCTAATCTCTGAGTTGACCCAATATTAAGTTCAAAAAACATCTTTATGTCATCCTGCACTGAGTCTACAAAGACCTTATCCTCCAGCATAAAGGTATTTAGTCTCCATCTCCCCCGTTTCTTAAAATCTACATTCACTTCTAATTTTAATTCCACATGTGCATGATCGGTCAATCCTATTACTCCAATTATACAGTCAGCAACAGAGTCAATTAAAGAATTGGAGATCAGAAAATAATCCCCTCCAAAGGTGGTATGGCATCCACAAGAGAAGCCGGTGTGTGAAAAAACGCTCTGGAGTGGGGGCCTGATGATAAATGAGCGCTGGCTCCGGTGGATCATACCACAGCTTCAGGTCAGTGCGCCGCCGCTTGTTCTTCCACAGAGCAGACGAAATCCACTTCTGATCCTGAGGTGGTATGGTCCCCATCACCTTTGCAGGCAGCCAGCCAGGCTCTGAACCAGGAGCAGTCTCCATGTCAGCAGTAGGGTGAGCTGAGCAACCAACCACAGATGGAGCAGCAGAGGTGACAAAAAAAGAGGTGGCAGTGGCAGATGCAGAGGTCACAGGGGCAAGAGGAGCAGAGGGGGTACCAGACGAGGAGGCGGGAGATGACACTTCCTTTATAAATAAAAAAAGGCAAATATATATACAGTATATACATGACTGCAAGTCACTCATAAAGGATGCTTATTTGAAGTTAAGTATCATTGTGAAGAAAACCATTTAATTTAAGAGTTTCTCACAGCTCTAGCAGCTACCAATGGTATCGAGGAGGTGGTTGTGGACACAGGAGAGGGAGGAAGAGACAGAGTCGAGACAGTCTGAATGTACAATCTGGGACTGCAGGCAGGCGATGGTGTCCTCCTTGTCATGGCACTTGTGACAATGCTGGACATGGCAGAAGAATCAGAAGTGCAACTGATGGGATGAGAGAATATGACCACAGTTTACAACATTATATATAATATTAATCTGTCCTTATTAGGAATTACAGTAATGACAACATAATTTAAACATATCTTTATGGAATGAAAATAACAGTAGCCTAACAAGACTACCCAGGCATAACAAGAATAAGAGTGCATAATATACGATTGTATTATACGATTGATTATATGATTATAAAATCAAATTCAAACTGTCATTCTCTTTACATTGCCTTGGTTGCATGCTTCCTGCCCAAATTTAAATTTGGCTTTAAAGCGGCACCCTGAGACCCACCAAACCGCGGCTTTATAAACTGAAAAAAAGAAGAAAAAAAAGAGGAGCCTTGTAAATTAAAATGCATATATGTGAATATGCTAGAATTTAAATATCAGTATCAGTAAATCCTCATTACTTACTGATGCCATAGTCAAAGTTGGCTTGTGGGGTGTGAGTCGTCCAGATGTTGCTGTCTGCCCCGGTGTTGCCAACTACATGTCTGTGTCCCTCCAAACAAAGACATTTGTCCCCTCAACTGCACTGGGCATTTTTCAATCTGTAATATTTTTTGACAGTGAATCATAAGAATGTGACCCCTTTCAATATGACATAGCTTTATGTTTTATGACTGTACACATATCACTTTATCTAAATTTACCTTCAGATACATGTCATGCCACTTTCTCTGGCGGGGTGCCGGCCTGTTTCCTGCCTCAGAAGGCCAGACCCCTACAGCAGCAAACTTTCGCAGGCGCAACATCCATTCCTCGTCGCCCATAGCCCTGTGCTTTTTGTGTTTGGAAGCCATCTTCCATTACTAGAGTAAATAAAATTGTAACTATTAAATTTACATTAGTAACTATCCAGTACATGGTATAACCATATACGTGGGTAGTTTTAACTCACTACTATAAAAATCCTGTATATAGATAGCATTTGTAAATCAGCAAATTCTAGTCTGTGTCCCTCCAAACAAAGACATTTGTCCCCTCAACTGCACTGGGCATTTTTCAATCTGTAATATTTTTTGACAGTGAATCATAAGAATGTGACCCCTTTCAATATGACATAGCTTTATGTTTTATGATTGTACACATCACTTTATCTAAATTTACCTTCAGATACATGTCATGCCACTTTCTCTGGCGGGGTGCCGGCCTGTTTCCTGCCTCAGAAGGCCAGACCCCTACAGCAGCAATTTTTCGCAGGCGCGACATCCACTCCTCGTCGCCCATAGCCCTGTGCTTTTTGTGTTTGGAAGCCATCTTCCATTACTAGAGTAAAAAAAATTTAATATTAAATTTACATTAGTAACTATTCAGTACATGGTATAACCATATACGTGGGTAGTTTTAACTCACTACTATAAAAATCCTGTATATAGATAGCATTTTTAAATCAGCTAATTCTATTACATTTCACCTCAGTGTATAATATATTAAAGCATAATAGTATAGTAGTAGAATATATAGAAGTAATTTAGTACAATCATATTAAGTTTATTATCACACTGTAAAAAGTGATAAGGTTGACAACTTAAAAAAATTGAGGAAACCCGTTGCCTTAAAATTATTAAGTAAATAATAATAATAAAAAATAAGTTAAAAACTTAGTTTTGTATTATTATTTACAACGGGTTACCTAAATTTTTTTAGGTTAAGTCAACTTATCACTTTTTACAGTGCAGTTGGTAAACACAAAGTCTCCTGTTATAACAGGTGCAACACCTGAATACAACACAAAACTCATTCATTTTGGGTGTTGACAGCGAACACAATATCATCAGGTATTGCTCCAACGGTATACCAATGTTATAGACTACTAATTATAACAATGTAAATCGTTTGTTTCTCTGTCGAAAATACGTTTCAACTAGCTCCATTAATTAATTCATTAATTCATAGCTAGCTAGCGAACTAAATAAAACAACACCTTACCTAAAACAATGTAAAAGTTTATTTAAAAAAAAACTACGTTAACTCCTATAGGGGTTTTCTTAGTTTTAGCTAGCTAGTTAAATTGAGGAATCTTACCTGGGTGGATTAAATTCCCAAGATGCTAAAATAGAATTGCAGAGACGTGATTCGTTGATATTGGACAGACGCTCGGTCCACAGGCACCGCTACGACTATGCCTGGCAGCAGCCTGCCTGCTCTCTTGTTTGGTGGCGATCAGCACAGGCCAAGCTTCAAACACAAAATCCAGCTGAAGGATGAGGTGGAAAAAAGGGTTCTGCTGTCCCCATCGCACAACGGCAAAGGGATGCTGTGACCCAGATTCGAACCGGGGTTGCTGCAGCCACAACGCAGAGTACTAACCACTATACGACCACGGCGTGCCACTGGCTCATCCGTGGTGACAACTGCAGCCCGAATACAAAATGTGCCAGCAGTGTGTTTCTCAATTTTAGAGGGACTGGACATTTCGTAGATTTGTGTGAGGGATATGAAAGAAAAGCACACAGCCACTTATCCTCATGGCTGTCAGCAGAGTGCGTATTCAGCAGGTTTCGAACCTGCACAGGGAGAACCCAATGGATTTCTAGTCCATCGCCTTAACCACTCGGCCATGACTACAGATACAGGCCACACTCTGCCCTGTTGTGTGCAACACTGCTGCCTGACCCACTTGGAATCCATAGCCCTAGCCAGCTCAGTCACCCAGCGGAGATTGCAAGCTAGCCCTGCAAGCAGATAAAACAGCGGTCCCACTGAGGAGAAATCAGGCTGCCATGTCTCATCCTCTGGAATGGGGTTTTTCAGTGCTGGCCCTGGGGACCCACGGCACTGCACATTTCGTAGGTCTGTCTTATTCTACTCACTCAGTTCACTTCATGAGCACTGTATCCTAACGAGCTGACCATCAGAATCAGGTGTGCCAAACAAGGGAGATGCACAAGGTCCCCAGGAGCAGGCCAGAACGCCACTCTATTAGAGAGACAGCAGCAGAGATGGACCGACATGACAGCAAGATGAGGCTGCCAACAAGAAGACAGAACTTTGCCCGAACAGGGACTTGAACCCTGGATCCTCAGATTAAAAGTCTGATGTTCTACCGACTGCTCTATTGCAGTGCATGCCTCTTATGTTTTATATTGCAGCAGTTTTCCCACAAGCTGCCCAGAAGAAACTCATTTGCCAAACGAGCTATGGGATGATAACCACCTGTAATTATGCCAGACAGAATAAAAAAAGGACAAAGGCCTTAGTAGGCAAAAGTATCTTCACAGAGAAGAGTACAGCAAACTCCAACTGTAGACGGCAGGGTTTGAACCTCTGCAGAGAGACCCAATGGATTTCAAGTCCATCGCCTTAACCTCTCAGCCACGACTACACCTGGTAGCAGCCGCCTCCCTGCTCTCTTGTCTGTTGGCGATCAGCACAGGCAAAGCTTCAAACACCAAATCCAGCTGAAGGATGAGGTGGAAAAAAGGGTTCTGCCATCCCCATTGCACAACGGCAAAGGGATGCTGTGACCTGGATTCAAACCTGGGTTGCTGCAGCCATAACACAGTGTACTAACCACTATACGATCACGGCATGCCACTGGCTCATCCACGGTGACAACTGCAGCCTGAATACAAAAAGTACCAGCGGTGTGTTTTCTCAATTTTAGAGGGACTGGACATTTCGCAAATCTGTGCGAGGGATATGAAAGAAAAATGCACAGCCACTTGTCCTCATGGCTGTCAGCAGAGTGCGTAGTTGGCAGGATTCGAACCTGCGCAGGGAGACCCCAATGGGTTTCAAGTCCATCGCCTTAACCGCCACAGAATCCAGCTGAAGGATGAGGTGAAAAAAAGGGCTCTGCCATCCCCATTACACAACGGCAAAGGGATGCCGTGACCTGGATTTGAACCGGGATTACTGCGGCCACAACACAGAGTACTATCTACTATACGATCACGGTGTGCCACTGGCTCACCCATGGCGATGCCTGCAGCCCGAATACAAAAAGTGCCAGCGGTGTGTTTCTCCATTTTAGAGGGACTGGACATTTCGCATATCTGTGCGAGGGATATGAAAGAAAAATGCACAGCCACTTATCCTCATGGCTGTCAACAGAGTCCTTAATCGGCAGAATTCGATCCTGCACAGGGAGACCCCAATAGATTTCTATTCCATCGCCTTAACCACTCAGCCACAACTACAGATAAAGGCCACACTCTGCCCTGTTTGTGTGCAACACTGCTGCCTGACCCACTTGCAATCCATAGCCCTAGCCAGCTCAGTCACCCAGCGGAGATTGCAAGCTAGCCCTGCAAGCAGATAAAACAGCGGTCCCACTGAGGAGAAATCAGGCTGCCATGTCTCATCCTCTGGAATGGGGTTTTTCAGTGCTGGCCCTGGGGACCCACGGCACTGCACATTTCGTAGGTCTGTCTTATTCTACTCACTCAGTTCACTTCATGAGCGCTCTATCCTAAGGAGCTGACCATCAGAATCAGGTGTGACAAACAAGGGAGATGCACAAGGTCCCCAGGAGCAGGCCAGAACACCACTCTATTAGAGAGACAACAGCATAGATGGACCGACATGACAGCAAAATGAGGCCGCCAACAAGAACACAGAACTTTACCCTAACAGCGACTTGAACCCTGGACCCTCAGATTAAAAGTTTGATGCTCTACTGACAGAGCTATCCGGGCTCTTTTGCAGTACATGCCTCTTACGTTTTATATAACAGCAGTTTTCCCACATGCCGCCCAGAAGAAACTAATTTGCCACAAGCTAGCCCTGCAAGCAGATAAAACAGCGGTCCCACTGAGGAGAAATCAGGCTGCCATGTCTCATCCTCTGGAATGGGGTTTTTCAGTGCTGGCCCTGGGGACCCATGGCACTGCACATTTCGTAAGTCTGTCTTATTCTACTCACTCAGTACACTTCATGAGCGCTCTATCCTAAGGAGCTGACCATCAGAATCAGGTGTGCCAAACAAGGGAGATGCACAAGGTCCCCAGAAGCAGGCCGGAACAACACTCTATTAGAGAGACAGCAGCATAGATGGACCGACATGACAGCAAGATGAGGCCGCCAAAAAGGAGAAGGAAGTTTGCCCAAGCAGGGACTTGAACCCTGGACCCTCAGATTAAAAGTCTGATATTCTACCAACTGCTCTATTGCAGTGCATGCCTCTTACATTTTATATAACAGCAGTTTTCCCACAAGCTGCCCAGAAGAAACTAATTTGCCACACGCGCTATGGGATGATAACCACCTGCAATTATGGCAGATAGAATGAAAAAGGACAAAGGCCTTAGAAGGCACAAGTATCTACACAGAGAGCAGTACAGCAAACTCCAACCATAGACAGGTTCTATATGGTTCCTAGGTTCGAGCCTGTGCGGAGAGATTTCAAGTCCATTGCCTTAACCTCTCAGCCACGACTACGCCTGGCAGCAGCCTGCCTGCTCTCTTGTCTGTTGGCGATCAGCACAGGCAAAGCTTCAAACACAAATTAGGACCTGTTCAGATTTATTTAGGAGGTGTTTGCACATCGTTAGGACTTTCATTCTGACTTTGTTAGGAAGTGTTGTGACCTCGTTCGGAAGTATTCAAATGTTGTTAGGAAGTGTTAGGAAGTGTTCAGCCGGCCGATCGCTGGAAGGTAAGGCCACGACTACAGATAGAGGCCACACTCTGCCCTGTTTGTGTACAACACTGCTGCCTGACCCACTTGCAATCCATAGCCCTAGCCAGCTCAGTCACCCAGCGGAGATTGCAAGCTAGCCCTGCAAGCAGATAAAACAGCGGTCCCACTGAGGAGAAATCAGGCTGCCATGTCTCATCCTCTGGAATGGGGTTTTTCAGTGCTGGCCCTGGGGACCCATGGCACTGCACATTTCGTAAGTCTGTCTTATTCTACTCACTCAGTACACTTCATGAGCGCTCTATCCTAAGGAGCTGACCATCAGAATCAGGTGTGCCAAACAAGGGAGATGCACAAGGTCCCCAGAAGCAGGCCGGAACAACACTCTATTAGAGAGACAGCAGCATAGATGGACCGACATGACAGCAAGATGAGGCCGCCAAAAAGGAGAAGGAAGTTTGCCCAAGCAGGGACTTGAACCCTGGACCCTCAGATTAAAAGTCTGATATTCTACCAACTGCTCTATTGCAGTGCATGCCTCTTACATTTTATATAACAGCAGTTTTCCCACAAGCTGCCCAGAAGAAACTAATTTGCCACACGCGCTATGGGATGATAACCACCTGCAATTATGGCAGATAGAATGAAAAAGGACAAAGGCCTTAGAAGGCACAAGTATCTACACAGAGAGCAGTACAGCAAACTCCAACCATAGACAGGTTCTATATGGTTCCTAGGTTCGAGCCTGTGCGGAGAGACCCCAATGGATTTCAAGTCCATTGCCTTAACCTCTCAGCCACGACTACGCCTGGCAGCAGCCTGCCTGCTCTCTTGTCTGTTGGCGATCAGCACAGGCAAAGCTTCAAACACAAAATCCAGCTGAAGGATGAGGTGGAAAAAAGGGTTCTGCTGTCCCCATTGCACAACTGCAAAGGGATGCCGTGACCCGTATTCGAACCAGGGTTGCTGCGGCCACAACGCAGAGTACTAACCATTATACGATCGTGGCGTGCCACTGGCTCATCAACGGTGACAACTGCAGCCCGAATACAAAAAGTGGCAGCGGTGTGTTTCTCCATTTTAGAGGGACTGGACATTTCGCAAATCTGTGAGAGGGATATGAAAGAAAAATGCACAGCCACTTATCCTCATGGCTGTCAGCAGAGTGCGTAGTCAGGGGGACCCCAATGGGTTTCAAGTCCATCCCCTTAATCACTCGGCCACGACTACAGATACAAGGCACTCTCTGCCCTATTTGTGTGCAACTCTGCTGCCTGACCCACTTGTAATCCATAGCCCTAGCCTACTCAGTCATCAAGCGGAGATTGCAAGCTAGCCCTGCAAGCAGATAAAACAGCGGTCCCACTGAGGAAATCAGGCTGCTGTTGCGTCTGGACCAATCAGACCAATCAAATTTTTCATTTGATTTAACAAATCAATTATTCATTAGATTAACAAATCGTCACAGTCCCCTCACCCAATAAACTGGATGCCAGGATGTCTGCCACCAGGCCCCCCTGGTTACCATGGCAACCCTAGACACCAGATACATTTACGGCCTCCTGGAATTTAGGTGAAGAAAATCGCTTCCTTGCCCATAAGGAAAATCGACAAGGGAAGGACTTTTCTTTCAGGTCATGGTGTATATTATTGTCATCGTGTATTTTTTCTGTGAGATTGTATACTGTTTTGTGCAGGCTTATGATCGAAACACTCACGCCTGTCAGCTTACATATATATATATATAACCCTACCATGTTTAATAACTTAATGTTCTTATTTTTTTCCTCTTTAAAGGGTTAAGCTTTAACCCTTTCCTATACAAACTGTGTGTGTGTGTGTGTATGTGTGTGATAGACCAGTTTATGTGTTTAGGGAGGGGGGGCACACACATGGCAAACTGAACACGCAACAGCTGTGACCAGACATGGTGTGTTGCCCAACACAAATCAGTTAATCACTAGTGCCACTGATTGTTCCCAATACCAGATTGATTACCCTGTTTTAATAATAGCAGTCAGTTCATTTTAAATCCATTTATATGGTATACCCCCCTTTGTTCCCTTTGTTTTGATGTTCTCTCTGAACCTCAAAAGGAACCAGAGACACTTCTATTTTTGATTTGTATATTTTCAATATTTGCCCTAAATTTTATGACCCTGTTACACAAGTCATCTAGACAAACACTAGGGCATAACTATCATCCTGAGCACCAAATAATAAGCATAATCTGAATAGAAATGCTCTCCTTTTCCTTTTTT